>NW_027521281.1:0-100345 GCF_052094955.1 Ictidomys tridecemlineatus
CAAAAGGAAAAAAAAAGAAGTAAATGAAAATTTATGATTTCTTATTCTCATGAAAATCATTAGAAAAGTCATTGAATCAGCAATAACCTTGTATAAAAGTACCTTTCAGAGCTGGGGATATTGCTCAGTTGATAGAGTGCTTGCCATGCCTGCAAACCACCCTGGGTTCAATTCTCAGCATCACACACACACACACACACACACACACACACACACAAATCCCTTTCACAACATACAAAAAAAATTCAAGTCCTCAAGAACAAACAACATAAAAACATACAGACCCAAACTTCAATAAGGGGCACATGTGGTGACTGGAGTGAACACATGCTTTGCATGGGTCAAAAAAATTAATTTTGAGAACAAGATGTCCCAATGAATGTAATTTTAATCAATATCATAATGTTTGGGGGTAAGATAAAGTTGTTGGAAAAGATTTTTGAAGAGGCATGGAGAAGGAGGTGAACCTTGTAAAAGAGTAGCTATGACCAGTGGGAACCCAGTGGGAATGCTCTATTTCTGGACCCCACAGCTGTGCTGGCAAGAGCAAACAGGCTTTTTCTGGGTGGAGGGGAGTGGTGAGGGCAATGCTGGGGATGGAACTCAGGGTCACTCTATCATGGAGCAACTCCCATGGCCATTTTGTAAGTTGTAACAGCATTTTGTAAGTTGCTGAGGCTGGCTTCCAACTTGCAACCCTGTTGCTTAAGCCTTCCAAGTCACTAGAATTACAGGCATGGTCCACCAGGCTAGTCGGGTTCTTCATCTAAGAACTCATTCTCTCTACCCACTTTTTCCTTATAGCTCATGGGTAGCTTTTCAGACTCCAGAATGTACAAAGGCTTGGAATTATGGCACCTATGTCCACCTGTTCATGGGTTGATCCTGGAACCAGGGCAGAGGGTGGCTTGGTTTTGGTGCTGGGCTGTGTGTTATGTAACTATGAAATGATTCTAAATACTTCTAAAGTTTAATGTTTTTGGAGAATGTTTCCTCCTTGCTAGAACATGGTGTGTTACCAGACCTCCTATATCCCATCAGACTCCCCACATGTCAGCTACTGATCTAAACTACTGAGCTTCAGAAAAGATCCCAGCTTAAGAGTTTGACAGACAGCTTGAGAGTTTAGGTTAAGGAATAGCCACACTGTCTCATGGGAAAGCCCATGACACTTCTCTGAAAGCCTAGAGCCAAGCAGTGACAAGGCAAGTCCTCATCAGCTGTGAATAAATTTTAGAAGCCTTAGCTACCAATACCACCTGCTACCAACTAGCAATAAGAGACCTTACCTGTTATGGTGACTGTCCATCAAGGTGATCAATCTGACTTCTCCAAGAACTGTTTCTATACAGAAAAACCTCAGCTTCAATGAGACTTTACTTTTCACAAGGCCTGTTTCCGTATTAATTGAACAAGTGGGCTTTAAAAATTTTGGAAACCCTATTATGTGGTTAAAGTACTTCCTCTACATGGTGTATTCTATGAGGATTTTTTCACATTATTCTTTCTCCTCTGAGCATTGTAAACCTACACAATTACTTTCATTCTTTTTCAATAAACTCTGGGCTGGGGATGTGGCTCAAGCGGTAAGCACACTCACCTGGCATGCGTGGGGTGCTGGGTTCGATCCTCAGCACCACATAAAAATAAAATAACGATGTTGTGTTCACAAAAAACTAAAAAATAAATATTAAAAAATTCTCTCTCTCTCTCTCTCAAAAAAAATCCTACTGCCACTGTCTCTATTTAATGCTTTAATACCTTGCTTAAATAAAAGCTTCAGTTGCTTACTAAACCCTTAAAACAGAGACAAAGACCAAGGTTCTATAGCAGGCTATAAAATCATTTAAAAAATAGAGAGCCAGCAGAGCCTTGTAATCCCAGCAACATGGAAAGCTAAGGCAGGAGGAATGCAAGTTCAAACCCAGCCTCAGCAACTTAGTGAGACACTATCTTAAAATAGAAAGCAACTCACCAAGGCCCTGTCTCTAAATAAAATATAAAAAAAAAAACTGGCTGGGGATGTGATACAGTGGTTAGGTGCCTATGGGTTCAATCCCCAGTATCAAAAACAAAGAAATAAAGATATAGATATAATAGTGATACTCCTGTGAAAACATTACCACCAGTAAGATCACCAATATATCTTATTATAGATAAGTTACCACTGATTATCATAAACACTTGAAAAGCCTTATTTGAAAAACATGAGAAGGCTGGGGTTGTGGCTCAGTTGTAGTGAGCTTGCCTGGCAGGTGTGAGGCACTGGGTTGGATTTTCAGCATCACGTATAAATTAAAAAAATTAAATAAAGGTCCAATGACAATAAAAAATATTTAAAAAACATGAAAGCCTTGCCCAGTGGAAACCATATGTAATTCCCTCTCAGTCACTGGGGGAATAAGGAGGGAAGAAAGAAAGTTAGTGAACAACAGCCTGGGCAATTTAGGCCTTGTGCCAAAATAAGCAATAAAATCTGCCCTGGCCAAGCCAGGAGAGGTAGTGGAAACCTATAGTCTCAGTGGCTTTTGAAGCTGGGGCGAGAGGATTGATAGTTCAAAGCCAGTTTCACCAATTTAATGAGTCAGTAAGCAAATCAGTGAGACCCTGTCTGTAAAAAAATATTTAAAAAGGGCTGGGGATATGGTTCAGTGCTTAAGCGCCCGGGGGCTCAATCCCCAGTACAAAACAATACAAACTCAAAGGCTATAGCTCAGTGGTAAAACTCCCCTGGATTTAATCCCCAGTATCAAACACAAACACACACACACACACACACACACACACACACACACACACACACACGATTGAATGTATGTCCAACTTGTTAATGAGGTACACACCTTTTTAGCAACTCTGCAAACTGAGGAAGGAGGAACCAAAGTTTTAAGCCAGTCTCAGCAACTGAGGGAGACACTGTCTTAAAATAGAAAGCAAAAAGGACTTGAATGTAGCTCAGTGACAGAGAATATCTGGATTCAACCCCGAAATGACCTCCAGGGGAGAACAAAACAAAACAAAACAAAACAAAAAACAGAATATTGGCCCATGAGTGAAGCTCTGAATTTAATCTCCAGTCCTGCCAAAAATAGAAGACATATATTATCATTCATTAAATTGTTAAAGTGGGCTGGGGTTGTAGCTCAGTGGTAGTGTGCTTTCCTAGCATGCTTGAGGCACTGGGTTCAATCCTCAGCATCACATAAAACAATACACAAACAAAATAAAGGTATTGTGTCTTCTATAATTTAAAAGAAAACATTAAAAGACATTCTTTAAGTTATAAGAATACTACAAAACAAATATCTTTATAAACAAGAATAACAACCTAGAACACAGTGGCGAAAAACTCATTAGGAATAGGGGAGGGGGTGAGGGGTTGGGGGATGCTTGGCATGGCATTGCATGTAAACTCTAGACATTAAACCCAGGGCCTCCACACATGCTCAACATTGACCTTTTACCCTCAGCACAGAAAACAGCAATTGTTAAAAATATATGACACCTAGGAATAAACACTCATGCAAGCTCTACAGTTATAAAAATGCAAAACTTTTGGGCTGGGATTGTGGGTCGCCTAGCACGTGAGAAGCCCCAGGTTCGATCTTCAGCACCCCATAAAAATAACTAAAGATATTGTGTCAAACTACAACTAAAAAAAAACAAACTGCAAAACTTTCCTGATACCTTTTTAAATGATGAAAAACTTCACCCAACTAGAGTCAAACCTCTATTTGGATGAAGATTATAAAGAAAATATTAAAAGACAAAAGCCTAAACCTAGACACAGAAGGTACCAACCTGTAGTCCGAGATGCTCAGAAAACTGAGACAGGAAGACAACTTGAGCCCCGAACTTTAAAGTTAGCCTGGAAACATAGGAAGACCCTCTTCCAGAAAAAGAAAGAATGAAAACAAACAACAACAAATATGAAATAACTCTACTCAGCAGGTGAGGCAGAAGGATAAAAAGTTGCAGGCTAGCCTGCTTCTGAATAAAAAATAAAAAGGGCCAGGGATAAAGTTCAGTGAGTAGTAGTTCACTCCTGGGTCCAATCCCTAGTTCCAGAAAAAAAACAACAACAACAACAACAAAAAAAACAACCATAAAGCAGTTCACGAAGTACGGGGCAGGCTGGCATAGTGACAACATGTGTAATCCCAGCAGAGCTTGGGAGGCTGAGGCAGGAAGAGCACAAATTCAAAATCAGCATCAGAAATTTAGTGAAGCCTTAAGCAACTCAGACAGACCCTGTCTCTAAATAAAAATAAAAAACTGGATGAGGATGTGGATCAGTGATAAAACTCCTCTGGGTTCAATCAGCAGTATCAAGTGCACACACACAAACACAACACAATGAATGTCCAGCTGGTTAAAGAGGTACACTCCTTTAATCCCAGCAACTCAGCAAAATAAGGAGGAACCGAAGATTGAAGCCAGCCTTGGCAACTGAGGGAGACACCATCTTAAAATAAAAAGTAAAAAGGGCTTGGCATTTAGCACAGTGGCAGAGAATCTCTGGGTTCAACCCCTAAATCCCAACCAGAAAGAAATAAGGTGGCCTATGAGAGCAACTCTGAGTTTAATCCCCAGTTCCGCCAAACATAGAGCATGTAATATTATGATTCGTTAAATTAAGTCATAAGAATGTGAGAAAATAAATATCTTTATAAACAAGAATAACCAGTTAGAACACAACGAGAAGAAACTCATTAGGAATAGAGGAGGGGGTGAGGAGTTGGGGGGGGGGAGAGTTGGCGTCTCACTGTATGTGAAATCTAGACATTAAACCCAGGGCCTCCACACGTGTTCAATATTCACCCTATACCCTCAGCACAGAGAACAGCAATTATTAAAAATATATGACACCTAGGAATAAACTCTCATGCAAGCTCTACAGTTATGATACTGCAAAACATTCCCCAAATGATAAAAAACTTCACCCTACTGAAGTCAAACCTCTTTTTGAATGAAAATCCCAAGAAAAACAAAATACAAGTGTCTAAACCTGGACGCAGAAGGTACCAGCCTATAGTCCCAGCTGCTCAGAAAGCTGAGACAGGAGGACAACTTGAACCCAAAACTTTTAAGACTAGCCTGTACAACATAAGAAGACCTTCCAGAAAAAGAAAACAAACAACAACAACAAATATGAAATAACCTCTCCAGAGGTAAGGGAGTACAATTAAAAGTTCCAGGCTAGCCTACCTCTAAACGAAAAATAAAAAAAGGCCAGGGATAAAGCTCAGTGGGTCCAATTTCTAGTTGCAGAAAATAATAATAATAATAAAAGAACTTTAAAGCAGTTCACAAACAACAGGATAGGCCCCCAAACAAACAAACAAACAAAAGATAGAAACACTCCTGTGGAAACATTACTACCAGCACCAACCACCAATACAACTTCCTATACAGAAGATTACCATTGATTATCATGAACGCTTTAAGGGAAAAGTCTTCATTAAAAAAAATGTAAGAGCCAGACACAGTGATGACCATGTGTAATCCCCTCTCAGCAACTGAGAAGGAACTAAGCCACTAAGGCAGGAGGAATGAAATTTAGAAAGCAGCCTGGGAATTCAGACCTTCTGCCAAAATAAGCAATGAAAATTGTCATGGCTGAACCAGGCAAGGTGGTGCACACCTGTAATCCCAGTGGCTCAGAGGGTAAGGCAGGAGGATTGTGAGTTCAAAGTCAGCCTTAGCAACTTAGTAAGTCACTAAGCAACTCAGTGAGACCCTGTCTTTAAATAAAATATTGTAAAAGGGCTGGGGATGTGGCTCAGTGCTTAAGCGGCCTGGATTCAATCCCTCCTAAAAAAACAACCAACCAACCAAACAAACAAACAAACAAAAAACCGCATAGCTGTGGCTTAATGGTGAACCTCCCCTGGGTTGAATCCCCAGTATCAAACACACAAACACACACACACACACACACACACACACACACACACACACGAGAGCACGCACATGCGTGTGCATTTTGGGAGGCACACACACAAGGGAATGAATGTTCAGCTGATTACAGAGATACACTCCTTTAATCCCAACAACTTGGCAAATTGAGGAAGGAGGGATCCCAGTTTGAGACCAGCTTCAGCAATTTAGGGAGACACTGTCTTAAAAAGTAAAAAGGGGGGATGGGTGGTGGCTCAGTGGTAGAGCACTTACCTAGCACTTTCGAGGCCCTGAGTTCCACCCTTAGAACCACATAAAAACAAAGCAGAGGATCCAACTACAACTAAAAAAAAAAAAAAAAAAAAGAAAAAAAGAAAAATATCTGGGTTCAACCGCCAAATCCTCACCCTCCCCCCAAAAAAAGCAAGTCCATGAGTTCAGCTCTGAATTTAATCCTCAGTTCCACCAAAAATAGAGAACATATATTATCATTCATTAAATTGTTTAAGTCACAAGAATGCTAGAAAACAAATATATTTATAAAGAAGAATAACCAGTTAGAACACAATGGGGAAAAACTCAATAGAAATAAATGAGAGGGGCTGGGGATGTGGCTCAAGCGGTAGCGCTCTCGCCTGGCATGCATGGGGCCCGGGTTAGATCCTCAGCACCACATACAAACAGTGATGTTGTGTTCCCCAAAAACTAAAAAATAAACATTAAAAGATTCTCTCTCTCTCTCATAAATGAGGGGTTGGAGGGTTGTGGGGGTGGTTGGCGTAGTGCTGCACCTGAACTCTAGACATTAAACCCAGGACCACCCCACATGCTTAACATTCACTCCATACCCTCAGCATAGAAAACAGCAATTATTAAAAATATATGACACCTAGGAATAAACTCTCATGCAAGCTCTATAGTTGTAAAACTGCAAAATGTTCCTGAAATGATGAAAAACTTCACCCAACTGGAGTCAAACCTTTATTTGGATGAAAATCTTTAGGAAAACAAAATACAAACACCTAAACCTGGTCACAGAAAGTACCAGCCTGTAGTCCCAGCTGCTCAGAAAGCTAAGAGGACAACTTGAGCCCTGAACTTTAAGGCTAGCCTGGACCCCCTTCCATAAAAAGAAAACAAAAAGCAACAACAAATATGAAATAACTCTACTCCAGAGGTGAGGCAGTAGGATGAAAAGTTCCAAGATAGCCTGCCTCTAAAGAAAAAATTTTAAAAAGGCCAAGGATAAAGCTCAATGGTAGAACACATCTAGGTCTAATTCCTAGTATGGGGGCGGGGAACCATAAAACAATTAACAAAGAAAGGACAGGCTGGGCAAGGTGGCACACACTCTGGTATTCTCAGCAGAGCTTAGGAGGTTGAGACAGGAGTGCAAATTCAAAGCCAGTCTCAGCCAATTAGCAAGGCCCTAAGCAACTTAGCTAGATCCTGTCTTTAAATAAAATATAAAAAACTGGCTGGGAAAGTGGTTCAGTGGTTAATCTCCCTGGAGTTCAACCCCTGGGGCCCCCCAAGAAATATAAAATATAAAGACAGAATGTTCTATCACCCAGGGGCTGAACAAAATGCAAAGG
Source organism: Ictidomys tridecemlineatus (assembly GCF_052094955.1). Taxonomy (NCBI): domain Eukaryota; kingdom Metazoa; phylum Chordata; class Mammalia; order Rodentia; family Sciuridae; genus Ictidomys; species Ictidomys tridecemlineatus. The sequence continues at coordinate 7,497 of NW_027521281.1, forward strand.
AAGTCTACCTACTGAACCGGCAGAGATGTAAGGACTGACAACCCTGTTTCTGGACCTTGGGTACTGACCCATTGATTTCACTTCCACAAACTCATTTTGAAGAGTTAGGGCCAATTCAACAAATATATTCCAAAAACTCGCTTAAATAAGGACAAATAAAGTGGGCAAAGTGACTCATGACTATGATCCCAGTTCATGATCTCAGGAGCATGAAACTTTGGGATACCAATTTTAGGACAATCTCAAGCAAGGTAGTGAGACCCTGTTGACTCAGAATAAAAAGTAAAATAAACAATAAAAATGGGCTGAGGGGGCTGGAGTTTTTGCTCGGTGGTAGAGCGCTTCCCTACCATGCGTGAGACAAGGAGTTCAATTCTCAGCACCACATATAAACAAACAAAATAAGGATCATTGACAACTAAAAATATATTTTCAAAAAAATGGGCTGGAGGGCTGGGGATGTGGCTCAAGCGGTAGCGCACTCGCCTGGCATGCGTGGGGCCTGAGTTCGATCCTCAGTACCACATACAAACAAAGATGTGTCAGCTAAAAACTAAAAAAAATAAATAAATAAATATTAAAATTCTCTCTCTTCTCTCTCTCTCTCTCTCTCTCTCTCTCTCTCTCTCTCTCTCTCTCTCTCTCTCTCTCTCTGTTTCTCTCTCTCTCTCTTTAAAAAAAAATGGGCTGGAGATGTAGCTCAGCAATAAAGTAGTCCTAGGCTCAATCCCCATTAGCAAAAATAGTTTAAACAAAAAACGGGCAGATCACTATAAGGAAATATCTGTGCATTGGCTCATTCAGGCTTCTAAAACAAAACCCCATTGCACCTCTGACTTACAAACAACCGTTTATTTCTTACCGTTTTGCTGGGGTAGAAGTTGGAGATTGAAGACTGCTTCCAAATTGCTTAGACACCTTCCTGCAGGCTCCTTACAAAAGGGAGAATCAATTTGGGACTACTTTCTCACATCCATATCCTGGGGTGGGGACTCCACCCTCATGGTCAAAAGCTCCTCCCCTTAAGAGATAAGTTTCAGCACCGCTAATGGTACATTTCTGGCATCACCACTCCCTCAATAGGGTGGAATAAATTAGAGTGCATCCAAACAAAATATCACTCAACCTTTGAGAAGTTATTTAGACTATTAGGCAAACAAACTTTTCATGTTTTGAAACAACTAAGGAAATCCAAACACCACCAGCGTGACAATAATAATGAATTACCATTGATAGTCTTCAGTATTTATGAAAACTTTGCTTTGAGAGATACAAAATAAAACATTTGATGCAATGGTTTTGCTGACCATGCATGAAGAACTATTGAAGAGGGGCAAAGTGATAAAAGCTCAATATCTCAACTTTTGCAAATATCAAAAATGCTCCAGGGGGGCTGGGATTGTAGCTCAGCGGTAGAGCGCTCGCATAGCACAGGCGGGACATGGGTCCAATTCTCAGCACCACATAAAAATAAAGGCCTTGTGTTGTGTCCACCTACACCTAAAAAAATAAATATTAAAAAAAATGCTCCAGGGCTGGGATTGTGGCTTTGTGGAAGAACACTCATGTCGCACGCATCGGGCACGGGGTTCCATCCTCAACACCACATAGAAATGAATAAGTGAAATAAAGGTACTATGGTAATCAAAACAAAAAAAAAAAATAAAAGAAAGAAAATGTTCCACAAATATTTTAAAGTTATTTGTGTTTCCATTTACTGACATGATAAAACCTTAAGATAAATTGTCACATACAGTAGCAGGGAAAGAGCCAGGTGCGATGGTGCATGCCTGTAATCCCAGCGGCTCTGGAGGCTGAGGCTGGAGGAGTGCAAATTCAAAGCTAGCCTGAGCAACATAGTGAGGCCTTAAGCAACTTTGCAAGACCCTTTTGCAAGAAAGAGCAGGCTGCATCCAAAGGTGCCACCCAGTCATACAAGAGGTGAAGCACAGGTCACAATTCAGGGGGAGAGGAGATGTTCCCCAAACAGGCAGAACACCCACAGGTTTTCTAATTAGACAGAAGCTCAGGCAAGGATAGTTTGCATCCTTGAGCTTGCAATCCTCCTGCCACAGCCTCTGAAGGCAAAATATCCAGGACCTAAGGAGAATGCTTAGCATAGAATACTATGCAAATAATGTAGATTTCCAAAGGCGCCACCCAGTCATACAGGAGTTGAAGCACAGGTCACAATCTAGGGGGAGAGAGGATGTTCCCAGAACAGCCAGAACACCCACAGGTTTTCTAATAAGACAGACAGCTCAGACCCTGAAGCATAAGAATAGTTTTCATCTCTTTGCACCCACCAAAAGATCAACCTGATACTAAAAATTTTAAATTATAATCCCTTCACTCCACTGAAGAAGTGCAGGATGCAGGTACCACCATCCTTTTGTTCACAAAGAAATGAAAAGCCAGGAATTTGTGCTACATTCAGCATCTCTCCCCACACTGGACTTTAAAGCCCTTCTTAGAAGGTCACCCGCAAGCCAAGAGAAGAGGCTCATATTTGGAAGTCAACCACTAGGGGAACTGGGGCAGGAGAACTGAGAATTCAATACCGGTCTCAGCAACTTATGAGGCCCTTAGCAATTTGGTAAGATACTGTCTCTAATTAAAAAATAAAAAATGGGCTGGGGATATGCCTCAAGGTTTAAGTGCCCTGGGTTCAGTTCCTGGTGAACTAAACAAGAATAAAAATTTTAAATACCAGGGAATAAAATGTGACTTCATTCAAGTTAATTTACATATTATATATGCATGTAAAACACAAATAGGGTGATATTCTCAAATTAATTATGAAAATATTAATACCGGAGTCACATTGTACTATGATTTCCATGACTACTTCCTTATGAGACCTTTCTACATCACTTGAATTTTAAAATAAACACTTTATTTTCACAATTTAGTAAAATAAAATTATTTCATTTTCTAAATGATACAGAGGTGCAAACATTAAGAAGATCTACTAAGGTGCTAGGGGCATAGCTCAGTGGTAGGGTGCTTGCCTAGGATTGTGAGGCATATTTGATCCTCAATACCAAAAAGCAAAAAAGAAGTATAAGGGGCAAACAAGAAGGAGATTAAAGCTGCAGTCCTAAGGTCAGTTGAGGGTCATCCACAGAAAAATCCAGAAACAGCTAGGGGCAATAGAAGCAGATATCTTACACAGACAGTGGGCAGAGCAGGATAGTTCAGAGAACCACAGACCAATCAGAGTCAGGAGAGGTAGGGAGGGGTTGAGTGGGCAACCAAAGAATTCTGATTCTCCTTCACAAGACAAAGAAGACAAAGGAAAGAAAGAGCAGGCTGCATCTAAATTTAGCAACAAGACCTGGAGGACCTAAAGAGAATGCTTAGCATAGTATACTATGCAAAAAATGTAAATCTCCAAAGGCATCACCCAGTCACACAGGAGGTGAAGCATAGGTCACAATCCAGGGGGTGAGGAGATGTTCCCAGAGCAGCCAGAACACCCAAAGCTTTTCTAACTAGACAGACAGCTCAGATCCTGAAGCCTAAGGATAGTTTGCATCCTTGAGCTTGCAATCCTCCTGCCTCAGTCTGTGGAGTGGCTGGAATTACAATAATGCTAAACACTGAAGATGAATGAAGGCAGAATGGTATCTGCCTTCATGTCAAAATGATCCTCTTCACACTAACAATTACTTACCCCTTTCCACCACTCCCTGAAATGAGTTGGTTATTGCACCACCAAAGGGAGTCACTTTTCCATCTGTTAAAGTTAAAACTGCCTGAAGAAATCATTACATTAAGGTACCCTTCAGGAAGGCTGGAAGAGCTCTGATAACCCATGTCTACAAATCAAGAGCTCAAAGCTCTTTGGAAGTCAAAAGTCCAGAGATTGCTTAAGTATGATAATCCCTGCCCTCTACTCAAGCTGCATCTGTTTTGGGGAAGAGGAAGAGGATATATTCAGGGTATCCCAAAACCAGGTAGAAAAGATTCTTAGTAATCCAGAGCCATCTTATCTCTTAGGCTACTTCTTTGGAGAATATAAAGGCAGTTTTTTGGAGGGGAGGGGGGACAGCACAGCCAGACATGCCAAAGTCAGCAGGGTAGAGGTAGAAATAGCTCTGGAAATTTCCTTTCCAGGGTTTCCTTAGTTAGGTTTCTGATTAGTTTCTTGTTTATTCACCCTTTCAGAACTGCCTACAATGTCTTCAGAAATCAATGTACTCAGGGGGAAAGTTAAACCCATTAAATAAGAAGTTGAAAAGTTTAGGAGAGTACATGTTCATAGTCCTAGAGGTCAGGAGGATAAATTGGTGTGGCAGATTATGGACATGGGGCCTGGTGCTTCTTGATGGTACAGAACAAACAGGAGACTCACAAGAAGTTCAACAATGAGGAGCTGTTGAGACCTCAAGACTCAAAGACAGTTCATTGGACCAGTGATGCTGGTAAAAACTAGGGCTGGGGTTGTAATTCAGTGGTAGAGTGCTTGCCTAGCATGGGCAATGCCCTGAGTTCTACCCAAGCGTGGGGGTGGCTGGTGACATACCAGCTGAAGACTTTTGGGAAAGGGAGTGCATTTGCACTTACAAATTATGATTATTGCCTTCCCTTCTCCAAGACAGAAAAGAATTCAATTCAAACTGATGCCCTAAGTGAGCCAGATTCTGTTTTCTCTATTTGTTGTTGTTCAGTAGTACTGTGGATTCCACCTGGGCCTTGTGAATGCTAGGCAAATGTTCCATCACTGAGCTATACCTACCCAGCCCATCTTTTCTTATATCAACCTAGGGTCTTGCCAAGTTGCCCAGAATAGTCTTGAAGTTCCTGATCCCAGTGTCTCAGCCTCTAGAGTAACTAGGATTATAGACAACAGGGCCCAGCCAGATTCTGCTTTAATTTTAGGTGTTGGTGCTGTTACTGACAGTCAGCTAGATAACCCGCCTGGCCAGCAACCCTGCAGGCAAGACTCAGCTGTACCAATGCATAAGAAATAAGAAAGCAAGGAAATACAAATTTTATGCCTGTTGATCAAACTGGGATTGTTTCTCTCCAGGCCCTAAAGAAACTGGTTACAATTTATAGAATAAAAGACAGGAGTTATATTGAAGTGACACCCCTTTTCTCCACAGAAAAGCCCTCTTCACCATTACATTACATTACATTACTCTCCTAAACCTTTAACTTCTTATTAGGACTGTCAGTAAAAGAGTCCCTGAAAGAGTCCATTGTAGATAAACTTCCTATTTTCATGTCACCCTGTTTACTTGGCCACTGGCCGAGAAGATACCAGCACTCCAGGTGCTGGACACCCCTTACTAGTTTTTCCACAAACGTATCCAGTATAGTACTTTGAAGAAATGTGAAAACAAGGCCTCTGGCCTTGAGCTGGGCTTCACAGAGATGTCTACATTTTTAAAACAAGTTACAAATGGGATTAATGGTAACAACTGGCAAGATGAAGAAAGAAAGGGGAGAAGAAGCTCTCCCCTTCTCAGGTGTTGTCCTTGAAGGGTTAACTTGCCCAGAACAGTGAAAGAAAAAGCTGCTTTTATGTGAACTTCTGCAGACTGTGAACTTCTGAGCCCCTCCCCTTACATGCTGGGTATAAAACTCTGAAACTCTCTAAACTCGGGGTTCAGGGGATTTATTAGTTACAGCAAAGGCTGTACCCTCTGAACCTGGCTGCAGCCAAATAAAACTGTTTCCTGCTATCTTTGGTGCCTTATCTTAGGTGTTTGTCCCTACAACAATGTATTTACAGATGTAGCTTGGTTATGTAGCCAGAGAATGTGTGAATTTCAGCTTCCTTGGTAGGAGCTTGGTTAGGACTTGCTCATAATTTCAAAGGGGATCTGTTTCAATGCTGTCTATACATTTAAATTTAACAGAGACTCATTCTGATCAACTTTAACCATGTCCCTATGAGCACTTTTCTCAACTAAGCCTTAATTTCCATAACCTAGTTTAGACATAATCTCCCTACCCTGGATTTTTTATCACTTAATATTTAATCACAGTCTTCACTCTCCCCACCCTTGATGTCTCATCACCCTAGCCTGCCTTCAGCAAGTATCCTGCTCAGTAATTCTAGTAAGAATCCCCCATAACCTTGATGTGTTGTACTCATTTTCCAACCACTATTACCACCAGCCTGTTCCTTGACTACACTTGGGCTCAATGTCAAAAACAAAAACAAACTAAAAATCTTCCATACTGCAAAAGTCTTAACACTTTGACCTATCACAATAGTCCTCAATAAAGTTTTCTTTACTCTGTAAACTAGGGTCAGACAAATTTTTATTAAAAAAAAAAAGCCCTGCCTATTTTAGATAGCACTGACATGCATCTCCAAGAACTAGGAGACACTTATCAAGATCTTTTGGTAACCTGAGGTTGGAATAGGTACAGGAAATCAAAGGATACCACTTTCTCCCAGTATTTTTTCCATTTCTTAGATGAGAGAGAGTGAGAGAGAGTGAAAGAGAGAGAGAGAAGAAATCACAGCCTTAAATGCAATAAAGTTTTGATATGGAAAAACACCAAAGTATTTAAAATAACAACAATATCCCAGTAATCATTCCATGTACACAATAAAATTAATTGTGGGTTATTAATTAATTTCATATTAATATTCTTCTAAAATGTCTTAACATGGAGTTATACTCTTTAGATAAGTGGCCTTGAGCGAGGGTTGGACACAATACCCTGGCCACATAGTTGTTTCACACTATATCCCAACCTTCTCTTATCACAGCCTGAGCTCCTCCAGGGCAGGAGCTGTGGTTAGGAGTCAGGGTGGGAAGCTGCTCATGACAGCTGAGCACAGGCCTCTAATTCCATTATCACTTGAAGAGTACTAGGTACAGGGACTAGTGTTGTGGCTCAGTGGTAGAGTGCTTGCCTGGCACTTGTGAGGCATTGGGTTCAATCCTCAGCATGACATAAAAATAGATAAATAAAACAAAGATATTTTGCCTACCTAAAAATAAAAATTAAGGAAAAAAAGACTATCAGGTACTTATTTTTTATTTATTTTGTTGTACTGGGAATCAAAATCAGTGCCTCCCACTGGCTAGCCAAGCACTCTATCACTGAGCTACATCCAGTCCTTTTTATTTTGAAATTATAGGTGGGAACCACTATAAATTTTTTTTAAGAAAATTTAATTCTTAAAAAAATAAATAAATCATAGTTGGACACAATATCTTTATTTTATTTGTTTATTTGCATGTGGTGTGGAGGATCCAACCCAGCACCTCACACATATTAGGTGGGCACTCTACCACTGAGTCACAACCCCTGCCCCAGAAATTGAATTATTTATTGGCCCTCTGGTCAAATTAAGTCTGGTTCTATTTTTTATATCATTATTTGATCTCAGTTTTAAAAAAAAGAGATTCAAGAAAATTTAAGTTTGTGTCAGAGTGGTAATCACATTTCCCCAGTGGCAATCAACATGGAAACATAGACTGGATATTATTATATAAGATTTAAGATTTTTAAAAAATATATTTTAGTGTTGATGGATCTTTATTTTATTCACTTATTTATATGCAATGCTGAGAATTGAACCCAGTGCCTCACACATATGAGGCAAGCACTCTACCCCTGAGCCACAACAATATTCCAGTCTTTAAGATATTTTTCCAAGGATGTATATGCATCTATGTGTCCTTGTATAATGGATACAAATGAAGACTGCTCTGCTTCTGTTGAGGTATAAATGGCAGATAATTGTAGCTTATATATCTATAGTTTTTTTTGTTATTTCAGAATGACTTATAAAGTGCTTTGTACTTGGTCATTCTATTTACTTGAGAACAAGTAGAAATTCTTTTACTCGTTTTTTTTTTTTTTATTAGTTGGTACTGGGTATTAAACCCAGGGACACTTAACCACAGAGCCACATCCCCAGCACCCCCCCTTTTAAATTTTTATTTTTTTGGTTGTAGATGGACACAATATTTTTATTTATTTTTATGTGGTGCTGAGGATGGAACTCAGTGCCTTGCATGTATGAGGCAAACTCTCTACTGCTGAGCTATAGCCCCAGCCTGTCCAGCCCTTTTTGTCTTGATAAATTGCTCAGGTCCTGGCTAAATTGCTGGGGGTGGTCTCAAACTTGTGATCCTCCTGTCTCAGCCTCTCAAGTCACTGGGATTACAGGCATGTGTCACTGGGCCTGGCACAAGTAGGAATTTTTAATTGAATGATTTTTATAGCAAACTTATAATAAGAGAAAGTAGATGGGCCCAGTGGTGCATACCTGTAATCCCAGTGACCTGGGAAGCTGAGACAGGAGGATTACAAAATCAAGACCAGCCTCAGCAATTTACCAAAGCCTTAAGCAACCTAATGTTGCTGTCTCAGAATAAATGTAGTTCAGTGGTAAAGACCCTGGGTTAAATTCTCAGTGCGAATAAACAAGTAAACAAGATAAAGAATGAGACCTAAGTTTTTTACAGTTTTTAAAAAATGTTTTTTAGTTGTAGATGGACACAATACCTTTAATTAATTAATTAATTAATTAATTAAATTAATTTATGTGGTGCTGAGGATTGAACCCAGTTCCTCACACATGCTAGGCAAGTGCTCTACCACTGAGCTACAGCCCTGTCCCTTCTTATAGTTTTTGACCTAACAATCTTTTTAATCTTTCTAGAATGATTCCATATGTACTTTTTCATTTGCAGTTAAAATTTTTACTTAAAATATAACTTACTTTACATGAGTGATGTACATATTTATGAAAATATTTGTTGTGTAAACAAAACTTTAGTAATCAATTAATATGCACATATTAACGCCTTGTGCATCACCCTCAGTTTATGGTTCAAGACGATGGTGATGATGATGATGATGATGATGATGATGATGATGATGATGATAATGACAATGATGATGACAACAATGGCAAGAATGATGATGAAGCCTGATTTAGTTAAGAGCATGCTCTGTGGCCAGGCATAGAGGTTGGTGTTTTCCTATGGTCCCAACTACTATGGAGGTTGAGTTTGATACCAGATTGGGCAATTTAGAGAGCCTCTGTTTCAAAATTTAAAGAGCCTGGGATGTAGCTCAATGTTACTGTGTTCCTGCATTCAATCCCCAGTGCCAGGAAGGGTGTGGGGAAAGCAGAGTTAGTGGAAGTGGATTGTTTGAATTTGAATTCCTGGCTCTTACTCTTACTGACTGTGTTGGCTCAAGGAAGTTATTTAATCTCTGGACTTTAATTCCTTATCTAGGAGAGGTAATCATGATGATGATCATGATAATAATAATACCTATCCCATAGGCCAGTTATAAGGATCAAATGAATTAATATCTGCACCGGGGGCTGGGGATGTGGCTCAAGTGGTAGCGCGCTTGTCTAACATGTGTGAGGCAATGAGTTCAATTCTCAGCACCACATAAAAATAAAGATGTTGTGTCCACCTGAAACTATAAAATATATATAAAAAAAATCTGCACCATTTTAAAATAGTGTTTAGCATGCAAATTCTTGATGAATAGAATAGCATAGAGAATTCAGAAAGTAACTATTTATTAAACAAAGCAATGATGATTAATATTCACTACAAACTTACTGTGAGAAACTGATGTGACTTCATTTTTGAAAATAAATATATAACAGCAGCTTCTACCTCAAGGCCTTTCCTAAAAAAGGGGGCGTGACCCTTGTCCTGGGAAAAACCCATAGAGCATTCCTAAGCATGTACCTACCCTGCTGAGTTGTTTGTCTGCAAATAATAGGAGAGATCTGTGGCGCCAGGTGTCCCTGACTCAGTTAGGCTAGGTGAAGACCCATAGCAACCCCCTAGAAACCACCAATCAGCATGAGACAGGGAAAATACCTGGGATGCCAGATGACCCCTAGTAGTTTATGGTGGTTGATAACATGTTGGGAAACCATGTAGTTTAACTTGTACTCCCCTTGTGGCCTAAACCAATCAGTTCAAAGGAATCCCCTTCTTGTAGTAACCAATCACCCCTACCCAACTTGTTCTCGCCAGTGAATGTGCGAATCAATGTTAAGATATGTTGTTTAATTTTCCCGTGGTATGGAATGATTTGCTGTGTGATGTTGTGACGCATAGAGTATTCCCCCAAACCTATAAAATCTCTCTGAAAAAAGGACCGGGACTCATTCCCTGGGACCACTGCATCGGTAAGTCCTGGCTCCAGCTTGCAATAAAGACTCTTGTGTGATTGCATCAGATTCAGCTCCTGGAGGTCTATTGGGGTCCCAGGAATCTGGCATTACAACTGTGTGCCTGTTTCCAAATTTAATATTTTGAGCGCATTATTGCTTTTCATTCTCCCAGAATCCTCTATGAAGGATAAAGATTCAGGTTACAGATGAGGAAACCTGAAACCCAGAGTGCTTAAGTAATCTTTCCAAAGTGGCACAGCTAGTGTGTAGCAGAATTGAGATTGAGTTAGTCTATCTCTATCTAGAAGTTATATTACTACCCACTACATGTCCTTGTTGCATTTTAACCATTCTACTATTGATCAAGTTGATTCTGTACAATTTGGGATCCTCTATAACCTCGATGAGCTGCATAAATATTCAACTTTGTCATTCTCTTCTTTTTGAAAGTATTCTGATAAATCTTAATTTATTCATATCTTTTTATATCAAGGTATGCACATTTTTTTGAGACAGTTTCTTCCTAGGCTGTCCAGGCTGTCCTCAAATTTATAATCCTTCTACCTCAGCTCTCTGTGTAGATGGGATTTCAGACATGTGCTACCATGCCTGGCTGGAGCTATATTTAATGCCAAACAAAATGGCATAGCTGTGTTTAATAAGCATATAAGGATAACAAAGATGGTTTTAGGTTCACAAATATTCTGTCTCTACTAATAAGGAGATTACTTGAATTATTTAATCTATTACTTTGGTGACTAAATATTTTATTTATTTGACCTCAGATTGAATCCTTCAGAAGTAGAGCAAGGCCAGAGGTATCAGGAATTGAACCCAAGGGTGTTTAAACACTAACCCATATCCTCAGCCACTCCCAGCATTTTATTTATTTATTTATTTTTGTATCAAGGATTGAATTCATAGGCACTCAACCACTAAGCCACATCCCCAGCCCTATTTTTAATTTTATTTGGAGACATGGTCTCACTGAGTTGCTTAGTGACTCACCATTGCTGAAGCTAGCTTTGAACTGGTGATCCTCCTGTATCCGTCTCCTGAGCTGCAGGAATTAGAGGCATGTGCCACCTTGCTTGCCCCCACAACCTTTTTTATTTTATTATATTTTTAGATATTGATGAGCCTTTAATTTAATGATTTATTTATTTCCAGTGCTGAGAATCAAACCAAGTGCCTCACACATGCTAGGCAAATGCTCTGCCCCTGAGCAACAACCCCATTCTCCTTTTTATGTTATTTTGAGACAAGGTCTTGGTCTTCCTAATTGCTGAGAGCCTTGCTAAGTTGCTAAGGCTGACCTCAAACTTGCAATCCTCCTACCTTAGCCTCTTGAGTAACTGGGATGGCAGGCCTGTAGCATCACACCTAGGAAAGTCCATATATTTCAACCAACAATAGGATCATTATGAGGCTCTTGAAACATCAAAAAGGTAAACATACAGCCATGGATTTCAATACTTTGAAATTTTTTTCTTTTCTAAGAATTGAACCAACATTTTGTGCAGGCTAGGCTGGAGTGGCACCCTCTTTCTCCACAGAAAAGTCTTAACTGGGCTTCTTCAGAAATCTTTACCATGGCTGATTTTAGGACTGTCAGAAAATGTGTCTCTGCAAAAGAGTTCAGTGTAGATAAACTTCCTGTTTTCATATTGCTCTATTTTAATTGACCACTGGCCGAGAAGATACCAGCACCCCAGGTGCTGAAACCCCCTTACTAAGAAGCTGTAAGGAGCACAATGACTGATTACAATTGATAGAGAGCACAGCTCCATGGACACACACAAAGAACATGTCCTGTTGTAAATACACATTAATGTACATTGACTTTCACTGGGTGAAACCAATAACCAATGTACACCACCAACTTGGAACTATATTTAAATCACTTGTCCTGCCACATCAACAAGGCTGTTCCACAGACATCAGAGACACTAGCTGCCTTGCTGCCCATCTCCAGATCAACTCCATCATTTCCTGACATCCATTTATTGGCTGGAGAGAACCACCAGACAAGGGCATCTCTGTTCTTTGGCTAAGAGAAGTCACCTGGCAGCAGAGGTATTTTGGGGCTCATGGTTGCCCTTAGGATTGTGTCATTAGCTTATAGTTTTAAATTAGTGTGCATTGAATGCTAGTTGGGGTGCTCCAGCACACTTAACGCTTTTGCATTAATTGTTTATATTTGATTATTGGTGTGATGGAATATATGCTTGCACTTAAAGACAATCCACCCATGAGTAATTATTAATGGCATCAATGGTGACATCCATCTACCCAGATCATCCTGGGTGATGTTCTCCCCATTCTCTTTATTTTGATTGTGCTGAGTATCAAAGCCAGGAATGCTTTACCCCTTCGCTACATCATCAGTCCTTTTTATATTTTATTTTGAGACAAGGTTTTGCTAAGTTGCTTAGGCTCTTAATAAAAGGTCCTTGCTTAGCATCTGGATGTCCATCTTAAGTGACAGCCTCCATTTTAAGGAAAAAGTTTATTTCCTGCTCAAGGGAATTTCTGAAAAACTCACCACTCCTTCATACCAACCCCATCCTTAACTGCCCACATTAGGACCTGCCTGGCTCTGATTTCTGAGTCTGCCCTATAAAAATTCCAGAACCCAAGCCTGTTTTGCCTCTCTCTTCTATGGAGAAATGGCCTTTGTTTTTCAGCTCTGACAAACTGTCATGTGTATCTCTGCCTGGTCTCCGTCTTTCAATTCTCGCTTACTCATCTCTCCTTTCTCGCTTTCACTTCACTCACTAAATTGCTGAGCCTGCCCTCCAACTTGCCATCCTCCTTCCTCAGCCTCCAGTCACTGGAATTAATTACAGGTTTGAACCATGGCTTCCAACTACTCCTTTTCTTCTCCTTAACCTTCACCTTCTTTATTTTCTTGGTAGAACTGGTAGTTGAGCCCACGGACATTCCACCATGGAGATATATACCCAACCCTTTTTATTATTATTATTATTTTTAAATTTATGAGATAGGATATTACTAATTTCCCAGACTGATCTTCAATTTTGGATCCTTCTGTTTTAGTCTCCAGAGTAGCTGAAATTACAGATACACACAATGGAGCTCTAGCATCTTAAGAAAATTTTCCAGGCTCCCAGCCCACTCACAAATTCCTCTTTCTCTTTTCTTCATCTTCATATATTCTGGTGGACTAAGGGAACAACGTTTTTTTTCTAGACTTCCCTAAAGTTCTTTTTTTCTCTTTTCTAAACCTAGTCTTTGTCCCCTAGTAATAGACTAAAGTACTTTAAACTTAGGACCCATTCCCTTCCCTGTCTTTAAACAATAGGGAAAAATCATTCTGTATTAATTATTCTTATAATCATATTTATAATAATATAATATAAAATGATTTTATAGCACTTAATGTCATCATATTTTGATATTGTTAAATTATAAATACTTTATTTTCTCATAAGAATATTATTGTATATTTACATATAATAATATAAAATTTACATTTTAATGTATAATATTCTTATGGTATTTTAATGGTATAAGTTTTAAAACCTAAATATAATAAAAATTAAACATAAAATATTACATTAATATATAGTTACATCATTGTTCTATGAAACTGGTGTAAACATTCTTATGTTTCCATACAACCTACTGTGAACATAACTGTCTGAACATGGGATAGTTGTGGGAAAGGTGCTGCAAGATTATTTCTCTAATGAGACAGCATTCCATCATAATTTTCTGTATTAATTATCTAAAAGAGATTTAAACCATGGCTTTAATTTTTTTAATTTTTTTTAGTTGTAACCGGACACAATATCTTTATTTTATTTATTTATTTTTATGTGGTGCTCAGGATAGAACCCAGGGCCTCGAACATGTTTAGATGAGCACTCTACCCCTGAGCTACAACCTCAGCCCCTGAACCATGGCTTTCTAAAAACACTTAACACTTAGGAGAATAAACAAATCTGTTGCCATAGTTCCCTTACTCTATTTTCTCTAATTAATATCAGCACTCTTGTCCTTTAACTATAACTCCCATTACATTTTTAATATTTTTTTTGTTTTAATTAGTTATACATGACAGTAGAATTCACTTATGCACTCTGATATATCATACATAGGTGACATATAATTTCTCATTTTTCTGACTGTATATGTTGCAGAATCATGTTGGTCATGTAGTCCTATATATACATACAATAATAATGTCTGTTTCATTCTATTATATTTCCTATCTTCACATCCCCTCTCCTTTCCTTCCATCACTTTCCTCTACCTAATCTAAGATAATGCTATTCTTTCCTAGAGCCCTCAGTCTTATTATGAAATAGCATCTGCATATTAGAGAAAAACGAGGCCTTTGGTTTTGTGGGATTGGCTTATTCATTTAGCATGATATTCTCCAACTCCAACCAATTACTGGCAAATGCCATAATTTCACCCTTTTCTAAACCTGAATAATATTCCATTGAATGTAGATACCACAGTTTCTTTACACATTCACCTATTGAGGGACACCTATGTTGGTTTCATAGTCTAGCTATTGTGAATTGAGCTGCTATAAACATTGATGTGGCTGTGTCACTATTTTGATTTGTATGTTGATTTTAAGTCCTTTGGGTATAAACCAAGGAGTGGGAGAGCTGGATCAAATTGTGGTTCCATTCCCAATTTTCTGAGGAATCTCCATACTTCTTTCCATAATGGTTGCAGGAATTTGCTGTCCTACCAGCAATGTATGAGTGTATCTTTTCCCCCACATCCTCGCCAACATTTATTGTTGGTGATTGCCATTCTGACAGGAGTAAGATGAAACCTTTCTTAGAATAATTTTGATTTGCATTTCTCTAATTGCTAGAAATGATGAACACCCTTTTTATATATTTGATGATCAATTATATTTGTCCTGTGAAGTGTCTGTTCAGTTCCTTAGCCCATTTATTGATTAGGTTATTTTATTTATTTTTTTGGTGTTAAGTTTTTTGAGTTCCTTTATATCCTAGAGATTAATGCTTTATCAGAGGTGCATGTGGTAAAGATTTTCTTCTAATCTGTAGGCTCTCTCCTTACATTATTAATTTTTTCTTTGCTGAGAAGAAGTTTTTAATTTGAATTCATCCCATTTATTGATTCTTGATTTTACTTCTTGCACTTAAGAGTCTTATTAAGGAAGTCAGATCCTAGGCTGACATGGTGAAGATTTGGATCTATTTTTTATTCTTTTAGGTACAGGGTCTCTGTACCTAATAGAAGTGTCTAAGTCTTTGATCCACTTTGAGTTGATTTTTTTGCAGGGTGAGAGATAGAGTTTTAATTTCATTTCGCTACATATAAATTTTCAGTTTTATCAGCACCATTTGTTGAATAGATTATCTTTTCTCCAGTGAATGTTTTTGGCACCCTTGTCTAGTATGCGATAACTGTTTTTATGTGGGTTTGTCTTTGTGTCCTCTATTCTGTATCATTGATCTACAAGTTTATTTTGATGCTAATACCATGCCATTTTAAGTACTATAGCTCCGTAGTATAGTTTAAAGTCTGATATTGTATGTCTCCTGCTTCACTTTTTTTGCTAAGGATTGCTTTATCTATTCTGTGTCTCTCATATTTCCAAATAAATTTTATGATTGCTTTTTCTATTTCTATGAAGAATGTCATTGGGATTTTCATAGGAATTGCATTAAATATGTATAACACTTTTTGGTAGTAAGGCCATTTGACAATATTAATTCTGCCTATGCAGGAGCATGGGAGATCTTTCCATCTTCTGAGGTTTTCTTCAATTTCTCTCTTTAGTGTTTTGTAGTTTTCATTGTAGATGTCTTTCACCTCTTTTGTTAGATTGATTCCCAGGTATTTTATTTTATTTTATTTGAGATTATTGTGAACAGAGTAGTTTTTCTAATTTCTCCTTCAGTGAACTCATTGCTGACATATAAGAATGCATTTTATTTATGGGTGTTGATTTTATATCTTGCTACTTGGCTGTATTCATTTATTAGTTCTAGAAGTTGTCTGTTGGAATTTTTTGGATCTTCTAGATATTGAAACATGTTATCAGCAAATAGTGATAGTTTGAGTTCTTTTTTTTTCCTATTTGTATCCCTTTAATTTACTTCTTTTGTTAATTGCTCTGGCTAGAGTTTCAAAGATGATGTTGAATAGAAGTGGTGAAAGAGAACATCCTTATCTTGTTCCAGTTTTTAGCAGGAATACTTTCAATTTTTCTCCATTTAGAATAATGCTGGTCTTGGGATCAGCATATAAAGCTTTTACAATGTTGAGGTGTGTTCCTACTATCCCTAGGTTTTATAGTGTTTTGAGCATGAAGGTGTACTGTATTTTGTCAAATCCTTTTCCCCATTTCATTTTTAGACAGTGCTCCTGTGAAATAATGTGCATTCAATGAATGATGGCATTCTAATGCTGATAATCTCATTTGACAGTTGATCTAGATGTCTCCTCCACTAGACTGTAAATGATGAGAGACTGAACTTATTTTCAACTCACCATTTTAGTGAAATGAACCTAGCATCATGTCTAGGACATGGTGTTTTCTTCATATTTGTTCAATAGATAATGTTGATTTATTTTGCCTTTAAAGGATTTCTTGAAAATTTTATCTACATTTTAGCAATAAATGTAAAATGATAAAAAATATCAGTAGACCCAGGTTAAATATGTAATCCTCCTGTGCCCCAGCTCTCTGATTCTTACCCAGGAAATTTAAGGGTTAATCATACATGACACTTTCACCAACTGGTTGAAATAATCTGGGATAAGTGGGCTAAGGATTATGAAGTTAAGCATGTGCTCTGAAGGAATGAGTCAAGTGCAGAGTGGCTGTATCCATGCTGATTAAATATGCTCCCATGGTCACCCAGCTGAGAGGAAGGAGGACCAAGGCAAAATCACACATCTCTAATGTTTTATATGAATGTTTTTAAAAATTATAACCTTGAAAGAGGGTCTCAGTGTGTTGCTCAGACTTGCCTCCAACTCCTAAATTCAACTGATCCTCCTGCCTCAACTTCCCAAGTAGCTGGGAATACAGGTATGTGGACCAGTGTATCCAGCTTCTCACAACTATTATTTTTTTAGCTCACAAGCTCTGTGAGTCCAATACCACTCAAGCAATTTATCTTTAAATAACGCTTTTCTCTTCACTTGATGATTTTTAAATTAAATTGAGCAGCATATACTGAACACTTATGGTCTTGAGAATGTGCTAGTTGTGCTCACTATGCAGATGTTTTGTTCACCACTCACTGTGTTTCTTTTTGCTGCTGGGATTGAACACAGAGCCTCTTGCATGATAGGCAAGCACTCTACCACTGAGCTACACCCCTGCACGTGCACACACACACACACACACACACACACACACACACACACAGTTCTTTCTTTCTTTTTTTTCTTCTGGGGGCTAAAATGGATCTCTATTCTTTGTTTTTCCAATGGCTGTATGATCAATTAATCAATTAGTAATAGTATAATAATGAAAAACTAAGTTTCCACATATAAGTGTATTACGCATAGGGAAAAAAAAAAACACCAAAAGTGGTAAGCTTCCCAGAACATTACTGAACTGTTAAATATTTTTTAACTTCTAGCAGTTATACAGCCTCTCAAAAGTCATTAGTGTTAAGGAGAGATTACAATAAATCACTGATTCAATCTTAAAGCAGGAGATGGAAACTTTATTCACCAGCCAGCATTCCAGATCCACCAGCTTGTGGCCCAAAAGGTAGGCTGCAAGTCTAAACCCTTTGACCCCCTCCCAGGGTTTTAGTACACTCTTTTATAGTCCAAAACCATATTAAAGCATAAGTTGCTGTTTCTATGATCCAAAACCATAAACAAATGTCATGAGATCTAAAATCATAAGCAGCAAAGGGAGTGGGCCCAAACATCCCTAGGTGGATACAATTTAAAGAATGGTTACTAACATCTACACAATCAATCTCGTACATTGTCCAAGAAAAAAATTGGAACCAAAGAGAGAAAACATTTTTACATTGTATAAGAATTGCCATTTTGTGTTGCCAAACATGCTATGCTCAGCGACTGTTGATGGATACAGAGGCGGGGCTTTCGATGGGAGAAGCATTTCTTGCATGATGTGGAGTCTCAGGGCAAGATGGAGTCTGTTTGGTCATTGCCCAGATAGCCTGGCTCATAACATTAGGACTCAGAGTTAAATTTTGAAATCCAAAAATGGTCAATGGTAAATAAATGCCTTAGTGCACAGTTACCAAACAGAAGCAGATCTTCTTTGTCAGGAACAAGTGAGGATTTTTCATGTCTTTATTATGCTCAGGTCAGTGAGGATGGGTGGAAACTAGTGATCCTTATCACCAAAGTAGTCAAGTATGCATGTGTGTGTGTGCAGGGGATTACATAAAATATTTCTATGAAGCCACTTCCATACCTACACTTTAGATACAGGAATGTCTGATTGACTTTAAAAAGACAAAAGTAAAAACAGAAATTAAAACACCAGTGTCTAATCTCATTCAGTTTGGACCACACCTCTTTCCTGTCCTTTCACCACAGACACTCACCAGCTAAGCAAGGAAGCTGCAAAGCAGACAGTCATGTTGTTAGCTGTGCCCTGCTGTTGTGCAGGGACTCTTACCCAGGAAACAGATTTAGAGTTTAGGCTCAAGGTCATAAACATGAAATTGTGAGCATATACCCCCATCCCCTTATTAACCTGTTGGAAGTGTGACTACTTTGTTTGAAGTGCATACAAAAAGGGCCTATGGAAATGGTTATGAGGAGGGGCTAAAATGGAACTGGCTAGGGGCTGAAGCTGAAGTGGCTAATGGCTATGGCTGCCTCTGAATAAAGGAACACCAATATTCCCACCATGTGTTACATCTTCTTCTACTTGCTGAATCCATTTCCTGGGTCTGAGCCCCTGCATAATAATTGGCAGGATGTTCCACAGGTGAGAGATGATTTAACCTTGGTGGACAGGAGGGACCTGTGGCTAATGTGCATCTTGTAGCACTCAGTTGCCAAAGTCCTATTAGCACAAATTCTTGTGTAGAGTTGGGATATGGTGAATGGTCCCTTGTAAGCATAAAAAAAGATTTCTGATTGCCCTGCAGTGAATGTGGACCCCCTGAAGCAGACTGTGAACTGTGCAGTGGTGCCCAGGTGCCAGCCCATGTCCAAGGACAAAGATGGCAGTGGTGGCATCAGTGAGACACAGTAACAGCCTGAAGAGTTTTGTGTACAGCTGCTGCGGCCATGTCTTGTAGCTCTGAGAGCAAAAACTGATGCAGCGTTACCAGAGACTGCCAAGAAGGAGTCACAAGATGAGGAAGAGGCCTTGAGAACCAGAGTATGGTTGCCGGAAGAGGATCTGCATACCTTGAAAATACCCCTCAGCCTCCCCTATCACGCTCATGGAGTCCCAGTAGGAGGAGGAAGCTTAATGCCTGCAAGCCCAGCGAGTGGTCATGGAGAAAATTCAAACAGTGCAGCCTATGGCTCTGATGGGCAGCTGTCAGCAGGACTGGCCCAGTAGCCAAGTTCACCTCATTCCACCAGTAGAGTTGCAGATGGTGGACTGGGGAAAATAATTTGGACAGAGGTCAAGAGAGCCCTGACCAATTTGTTGTTATGCTGAAGTGGCACCCCCCTTCTCCCTGGAAAAGCCCTCTTCACCATGGCTGATTTTAGGGCTGTCAGCAAAAGAGTCTCTGAGAGAGTCCAATGCAGATAAACTTCCTATTTTCATCTCACCCTGTTTACTTGGCAACTGGTCAGGAAGATACCAGTACTCCAAGTGCTGGACACCCCCTTACTAGTTTTTTTCCCAAATGTATTCAGTATAGTACTTTGAAGAAATGTGCAAACAAGGCCTCTGGCCTTGAGCTGGGGCTTCACAGAGATGTCTACGTTTTTTAAGATAAATTACACATGGACTCCAGGGTAACAGCTAGCAGGACAAGAAAAGAAAGGGGAGAAGAAGTTCTCCCCTTCTCAGGTGTGGTCCTTGAAGGGTTAACTTGCCCAGAACAGCGAAAGAAAAAGTTGCTTTTATGTGAACTGCTGCAGACTGTGAACTTCTGGGCCCCTCCCCTTACACTTTGGGTATAAAACTCTGAAACTCCCTGAACTTGGGGTTCAGGGGATTATTGATTATAGTAAAAGCTGTGCCCTCTGAACCTAGCTGCAGCCAAATAAAACTGTTTCCTGCTGTCTTCAGTACCTTGTCTCATTTCTTCCTGCAACATTTTTGGCACCCCAGATGTGACAGAGGAAGTAAGGAAGGCTATTCTGCCTCTTTGTCTCCAGGGACTGGCTTCCCTGGGGCGATGGGAGACAGCAATCCCCTTGGTGCACCCAGGCAACTCTTGGCCTGAAGGATGATCGACTCACCCAGTGCCCTGGGGCTGCCACCCCGGAGCACATGGAACCCAGAGGCAGCAGGAACCAGAATTAGGGTTTTGGAGCACCACCCAGCTGAACAGGTAGGACCCAGTTTCATTTGGTTTTGCAGCCCACCTGACTTCCCTTCAAGGCCTAAGCAGGTGGAAGAGAGGCTTGATCACCCTCTGTTGGGTCCCCAGTACCTTCCAAAGTGGTTGGAGCTGAAAGGAACTCGGGGAGTCGCCCAAGTAGTCTCTGTTTAGGGTCAGTGAGCAGAGGGGAAACTGTGACTCCCTTTTTGTTTGGTTTGAAATTGTTGGAATTTGGGTGGTATAGAAATTCTGTCCTGGCCATGTCTGTGTGAAAGTGTGTAAAAGTGTGTGAATGAGAGGGACAAAGGGAAGGGTTCTGATCCAACCCGAGGGCCTAAGCCAGTGCACAGTCCTGACCCACGGTTCTGTAGCACCTCATACAGTCTATGGTGGAATTTCACCAACCAAAGTCCAGGTGAAAGCTCCAGGTGGGGGTTTGATACTGATCCGCAAGGCTAAGAGGGCCTAAGTCCCCATGAGGGGAGCGGCCAGAGGTGGACGATTTCCTAAGTGTGTTTGTTCTAAATGTGCGACACTGATGTAGGTTTGAACATGGGAGAACACTAAGGAAAGTGAGCCTTCTGAAATGTGTGTTAGAAACCTCTAGGAGGGTTTTCCTGGTAACTGTGGGGTGAGACTCACTCCACAAAGGTTGCATACTCTGTGAATTAGAGTGGCTCACCCAAGATGTGGGCTGACCACCAGAGGATCTTTAGATGAGAGAGTCATTTTGATTGTTGTTGGAGTCCCTGAACCATTTCTCTTACATTGATTGCTTTCAAGAGATAGTACAGAAACAGCCCCCTTGGTTGAGAGCCTGTCTAGATGGACAGTCCAAGCTGATGTTAGCCAGGAGCATAGTGGTCTCTAAGACCCAGCAGAAAGCAGCTAAACAGAAAACCTGACTAGGAAAGACAGGAAAGGAAACAGTTTTCCCTGTGAGCCAGAAGAGGACCTAGGACCATATGTGCCACTCTACCCAACTTTGCAAAGACCACTGGGACAAGGGACTGTCCCCTGCCCCCTTGTCCTCAGAGGCAACAAATGATGCCCCCCCAATACTGGCTACTCCTTCCTCTGTGATGTCCTCAGAGACAAAGACTTCCTAGGACCAAAGAGTCTTTCACTTCCTAAGATTAAGGTGGGAGATTTGTCCCAAGACTAGAGTCACAACTCAGATGAAAACTCTCCAGATGCCCCTGCAAGGGACTAAAGGACCTGCCCTTGTTGACCAGAAGGGAAATGTCTGAGGGAGACAAGGCAGTTTTGTGTGCCAGCCTTTCTCCACCACTGAGCTCATAAGCTGGAAAAATCATACTCCCTCCTACACGGAGAAACCCTGGACCATGACTGATCTGATGCAGCCCATTATCCAGACCTAGGACCGGGCCCCAACAAAGAAGAAGGTCTAAGATAAAGAGATATCAGGAAGTCCTCATAGAAAGTCTAAAATAAAAGAAAAAAAGAGAACAAAACACACTGTTTGTGCCCAAGAGTTAGAAGGAATCGGAGCCAGTCCTGAGCCCCAGCCTAAGCCAAGTACATCTGCAGACAAACAGAGCAGAGATAAGCCTCCTGCTGCTCCAGCATCTCCCTCTTTCACCCTCCATAGCCCTGAACATTTCTCTCAGCCCCACATCTTCCTAAGGCCCCTCTACCCTATGAAACTGGCAGCAATGATCAAAAGAGATGTGCCCAACTGACTCAGAGCTAAATGTCTAGGCAACTGCCACTTCTGCCCCTCTCCCTGCCCAGAGGTGCCTGGGGGAGGAGGGGCACCATACAAACATTGTAGCTGTAGTGCAAGTTTGTCAATGAAGAAATGTACAGGCGTAAGCAACAGGTGATCAATGCAGCATTTGTGGGACAGGCTCAGAGAGCCATTTGCCAAAAATTACAATCCCAGAGGACTTTACTAAGAAGTGTGCCAGTGAGCTGATTAAGGTAGCCACCACAGTTTTCATCAATTGAGATCCAGAGACTCAAAGACATGCAGACCAGAAAGATAAAAATGAAGATGGATATTCTTACAAACCCAGAGGTCACTCAAAGGGGGGTCTCACTAGAACAAAGCCAATGGTCCAAATGTTTATAATGAAAAAAAAAGCATGCCAGACAATAGGGGAAGCCTCCTGTGGCCCTGCCGGGCAAGCACCCACTGTCATGCTCAAAAGCTAAGACTTGAACAGAGAAGGAGTAAATGTTTTCCCCCAAGACTTTGGACCCAGCCCCTCCTTTCAGTTTCTTCCCACTTGCTCAGAAGTTAATGATTGATGAATATGGCAGGGGTCCCATAGACACACCAACTGCAACTGATGCATGAGACCCAGAGCTCCAGGAGGGCTCAGCTGCTGCAAACCCCCAAATGAACCAGGAATATGTTCATGTTAAAGCCACTAGTGAGCCATAGGATGCTCACTCCTAAAGGACATGCCACCCTGGCTCCAAGCCACATGCCATGAGCCGCCAGCAGGAAGGGCCACAGAGCCTCATGTACCCAGGCATACTGAACAAAAACACAAGTGAGGCAGCTACTATAGACAATTAGGGCAGGCTCCCACCTGGCAGGAGGAGAAAGCCATTCAAAGAGCAACCCCTAGGTGGGCACAATGTGGCTGCCACACCAGGACCTGCAGAGAACCTGCTCTCCAACCTTGGCAGACAGCTCATGGTGAGATTGACATAGGTGCCTTTTATATAAATAATGTCCCAGATCATCAGTCTCTGCTAAGATTTACATTAGATTTAAGAGTTAAAGAATCCCAGCAGCCAAGATCCTGCACTGGGAGATAATAAAAAAAAATTCCTGCATCTTAAAGTGCCAGAGGCTCTATGTATGCCTCCCTTCACTAAATGACAGTTTCTCCCAGGGGCTTGAGTATACCATCCTTGGGACAGCACTGAACTCTGACTTAAAAACCCATATCTATCAAGACAAAGGTCAAATACCTTGGTTAACATCTGACTCAGCAACAGCACAGAACAACCACTGGGCCTCAAAAGAAACAGGAGATCTGCTCAATTCCAGTCCCTTCAACCTGCCATCAGACTAGAGAATTCGTGGGGGCTACTGGGTTCAGCCATATATGGATTCCTAACTTTTCAGTCATGGCAAAACCCCTCTATGTAGCCACAAATGGGGGAGAACAAGATCCTCTGATGTGGGGGCCAACTAAGCAAAAGGCTTTTGAGGACATTAAACAAGCACTCACCAGTGCACCTGGATTAGGGTTCCCTGACCTCACAAAGCCCTTCTTTCTGTATGTACATGATCAGTTTGGAGTGGCTATGGGAGTTTTGACTCACATGCTGGGGACATGGCACCGTCCAGTGGCCTATTTGTCCAAACAGCTGGACTCTGTAGCCCAGGGCTGGCCATGTTTTTTTTATGGGTCCTTGCAGCCACAGATCTTCTGGTGTTGGAAGCTGATAAACTGGCCATAAGACAAGAACTGGTTGTCAGAGTTCCTCATTCAATTTTGACATTGTTAGGATATAAAGGACACTATTGGTTGACTACTGAAAGAATGGTCAAATATCAGGGCATATTATATGAAAACCCATGTATTCATGTTGAGGTCTTCAGAACTCTAAACCCAGCAAATTTGCTGCCCATTGGACCTGGAAAACCTGATCACAAATGTGTTGAGGTCATGGATGAAGGTTTCTCTAGCAGACCAGACCTAACAGACCAGCCTCAGAAGAACGCTGATGCAGAGTACTTCAAAGATAGAAGCAGTTTTATAAAAGATGAGGTATGTTTTGCTGGATATGCAATGGGCACTCTGCCTCAGGGAACTTCAGCCCAAAAAGTAAGACTTATTGCTTTGACTCAAGCACCTCAGTTGACAGCAGGAGTCTGTGTGGATATTTACACAAATATGCATTAGCCACCCTTCATGTTCACAGGGACTTATGTAGGCTAATTAACTCAGGAGAGAAAAAAAGGGGGGCATGATGTATGGGCAAGAAATTATTAAACTTTTGGATGCACTGTGGGCTCCAAGGAAGGTTGTGATTATATATTGCCAAGGTCATTAAAAGGGAAACACTGTGGTTTCTCAAGGCAGCCAGAGTGCTAACAGAGAGGCCAAATTAGCTGTCTGCTAGAAACAGAAAGAAAATCCAGTCCCAGGTTTAAATGCTGCCCTTCTGCCTGGTTGACTAGCTAACAGAATGGGAGTCAACATATTCCCAACATGAAAGTAAGTGATTTAAGACTGAAAAAGAAATTTTTCTACCAGGTGGATGGTGGAGATTTTCTGATGGCCAGAATAGCCATTCCGGAGATTCTAACCCAAGCCTTTATCAGACAGTTCTGCTGGGTATAAAACTCTGAAACTCCCTGAACTCGGGGTTCAGAGAATTAATTGATTACAGAAAAGCTGTGCCCTCTTAACATGGCTGAAACCAAATAAAACTTTTTCCTGTGGTCTTCGGTGCCTTGCCTCCTTTGTCCCTACAACAATACCTGTGAGATTTAAAAATGCTGCTGGCCAAGAGGCGCAAGACATCCCAGGTGCTACATGTTATGGATCCTGCACAAACTTCTGACTTAGATATGCTGGAGGCCATCAGGAGCCAGAAGAGCCCTGTATACTAGAAACTAGCAGGCACCAGACAGCCAAAATGCATCAGGAGCCAGCTGGTGCCAAGAGAGCCCAAGTGTATTAGGAGCTGGCATGAGCCAAAAAAGAGAGAGGTGCTAGGGCTTATTACCTATGTAGGTGAACCAGAAACAAGCCCATACCTCAGAAGTAAGGCATCCATACTTTTCAGTGTTTGTTACACTAATGATTCCAGTGGTGGACAACTGCCCATGTGGATGGCAGTGGCTCTGGAGTCAGAAACAGGCACTGTCTGGTTTGATATAGGTATAAGATAAGGAAGCCAGTGAGCTGAGCTAAATGGTGATAGCAAATAAAGCATTCCCCATAGTGATATGTACTGATAGTTGTGTTGTGTACTGGGGACAAGTTCTGTGTCAAGAGCCTTGGGAGCTAAGCCACGAAGAACAGGTAACTATAGGGCATGTTATGGGCCATGCTCCCCTTGACTAGCCCAGAGAATGATGAAGCAGATGCTTTGCTAGGATGTAGTGGTTAGAGTGGGTGCCTCCCACTAACTTGGTGGCTTAGTTACACTGCTGCCTTCAATATGCAGATATGAAGATGATGTAGAATGTAGTCAAAGAGTGGGGTCTGCCTTTAATATGGGATGCTCTTGTAGAGGCTTGCCAGGCATGTGTGATTTGGGCTCAAGTGTGCTCACACCCACCATGCCTTGGATTTCCAGATTTTCATGTAATGCAGATACATCACTTTGACACAATGATACATTGACAATCACCCTCTATTGTTTACCTTGAAGCAGTGGATATGACTATAGGTTTGTTGATTGCCTGACCCAGTGGTCAAACAAGTCAGTGCACTATGATTTGCACCCTGTGTTGGCAGCCTTGTATAACCAGTATATCACAATAGAAAGTGACTAAGGTACACATTTTACAGGTCAAGGTGTATAGTGATGGGCAACTCAGATTCAATGGAAGCTGTATGTTTTTTGTCACCCACAGGCTGCAGACACAATAGAGAGATATAATGGGCTGCTTAAGCAAGGACTTAGGTCTGCAGCCCACACACCTTCCACAAAGGGGGTGGGCACAGTGCCTATGGTTATCTGTGAAAGCTCTGAATGAGGGTCCCCAGTGAGAAGGAACAGTTCCTGTGGAAGCTTTGCTGTGTCACACAGCAATACCAATATGCATCCAGGTGACAACAAAGGATGCTGAACTTAAGACTGGGTTTGGGAAATGAGGGAATGTTCTTTTGCCTGCTCCCACTGGAATGATTAGGGACAGACTGTGGATTGGACATGACTCTGGACAGAAAAGTTCTTCTACCTTCACTGGGTAGCCCTGTTAGCCCCACAGGGAACATGTTTGGAGTGTGAGCTCATTGTAATGCCATGGATAACTAATGAAGCCCCACTCCCTGGATGACTTGGTCCAAGTACCACAGATGGGACAAAATTCTAAAGTGCATATTTGTTATTTCCCTTTGACCTATTATGAGTTTCCTGGTGCTGGTGCACACTGAGCTTGCTGGGGTACAGGACAAAACTGTAAAAGTGTGATATCACCATAAGGGAAGCTGCCACAGGCAGCCGCTGTGCTTTCCCAGGACTCAAAGCTGGCATGGATTTTCCCAGATGCTTGTGATTCACCTGTGCTAATGCTTGTAACTGCTTTGTTCTTTCATCTGTAGATGTGTTCTCACCAACACCACTGTGAACTGAGATTCCTTCTGGGTATGCACTAAAATGCTTGTAAGCTTGGCTGAACAACCTTGGTGAATTAAGTCTATCCCTGAACAATTGAATGTAACTGGAAAGACTTTAATTGCCATCTCAGTATGGGATGAAACTGGCAATTATTTTCAGTAATCATAAGGGATGGGGCTTGTCTTTAGGTTGTATATTGTTGCAGCTTATGTTGTTATGAATACAGGGCTCTGCTCTCCTTGCAAAAGGATCATTGCTGAAGACTTCAGATATGTAGATTATACAGTGAGAAATCATAAAGAGGTAGATTTTGAGGCTAGACCAGATATGACTATAGTTAGGCTGCCTTGCTGAGATTTCTGGTGGGCTATGTTATATAGACCGGGCTAGGAATTGGCTGTTATGGTTAGTCAAGGTCAGAAGCACTGTGATTCAGCATATAGACACAAGGTCATAAACATGAACTTGGAAGCATCCCCTTCCCAACCCATGTAATCTGTTGGCAATGTGCCTTCTTTATTTCGACTGCATATAAAAAGGGCCTATAGAAATGAGTGTGAGGAGGGCCTAAAATGGAACTGGCTAGGGGCTAATTGCTATGGCTGCCTCTGAATAAAAGATGGCAAATATTCCCACCATGCCTTGCATTTTCTTCTACTTATCAAACCCTGAATCTGAGTTTGCTATGATACAGAACTAAGCTGTACAAGTGTGATATCACCATTCAAGGAAGTTGCTACAGGTGGCCACTGTGCTTTCCCAGGACTCAAAGCTGGCATGGAATTTCAGAGCCTCTGTTCAAACCTGGTATAATTAAAATCAGGTCAGCATGTAAATATTTTCTCTATGTGAGCCTATACTAGGACCTGGATGTCTCTGAAATAAAATTAATACACACAGGTAAGAATCAAGGTCTGATGCATTCTCTACTCTCTGTGAATACATGGCATGAAAAAAAGTTTCAAATGAAATTTAAGGCAGGAATGAGCTCAAGAAAATCTTTCTCATTAAGATAAGGTGGGAGGGAAGATTTCTAAAAGCCCACTTTTCTGAAGATGAGTAGATTCAGACACCTGAGCCCTGGGTCAGACTGCTGGTGTGTGTGGCTTTGCTGACCTGGCTCACATTCCCTCTGAGGCACTGCATGGAGAGAGGGCCTTGAGGACAATTACTTGAGTAGGGTAAAAAGTTAAGATTGGAATAAAGAACTTGCATGTCTTAATTATATATAATTGAGGCTAGGTTCATATTTTTTACAATTTTCTTTTTTTATAAACAAAGTTACAATGAAAAGACTTGAACATGTATTTTCAAGCTACTGTGTGAGCATGACTTTAGATGAATAGACTTAATGAGTAGAAGAAAGGGCACAGGTAGCTAGTAAAAGTCTCTCAAATCATAGCCAAAAATTTCTCACCAATTCATATTCCAGAATATGTTCAAGTTTTCTACATCTTACATAACAATAATTTTTTTTCTTGAATACATGACTTGGCAAAAGTATAATACTAAGGCCAAAAAACGTTTATTGTGCAAATTGTCTGCATAATTGAAATCAATATTAAGATAATTTCAAGTCTTCTAAGGCTCATTTTAGATATTTTAGTTGTTTTTTTTTTTTAATCCACACTGCTTTCATAAGCTGTTGAAAAAATGTAGTTCTATTAGGGACTATGCCCATTAAATTAAAGTTAATCAGAAATTAAGCAAAACTTGTAGACAAATAATATGCACATTAACTAAAATAAATATGGTATATTATATAGATTAAAGTTCAGAGTGAGATCAGAATAACAATGATTTTTCAAATTGTTTAAAGAAATATAAATTTAAGGCCCTTCTGGAAGAAGTTATCTTGGGATCCTTTATATAATATGAATATACAGTTTTTATATATTATGGTTTAAAATTTACTTTTACCTCAGTAATATTACTGAATTTTTTATTTCTTTAAGCCCAGGCAGATGTCTGTAAGCTACCTGTTACACAATAACAATGCTAGCATTGTTTAAAAAAAAAAACACAACAAGTGTGGGCAGGAGGACTGAGCAGAAAGATTATTGTAGGTCAGATAAATCTTGCTTCAGGGACTAGTTTGAGGTTGGAGAAATAAGAAGAAATCAACTTTTAATAATATGACTTTCAATATAACAATTATGCACATCTTCATGAGAAAAGATATAAAAATTGTCAGATGCTTATACAGATAATGAAATATTGGATGTGAGACAAGTAAGAAAGTTAGAAGCTATTCCATGTGTGAAAGACAAAAAATAAGGAAGAGTGCCAGTGGATGATAGAACTAAAAATAGTATACTCAGTGTATGTCTACACCATGCAAATGATTCTTAATGTGTAAGTCAGAGTTGTTATCTAGCCTCAGAAAATGATAAAAAGGTGATGTTTTCACCTACATAAATATCAACCAGATATGGTGGTGCAGGAGGTCAAGGCAGGAGAATCCCAAGTTCATGCCAGCCTTAGCAACTTAATGAGATCATAAGCAACTTAGCAAGACTGTGTCTCAAAATAAAAAAATAAAAATGAAAAGGACTGGGAATATGGCTCAGTAGTTAAAGGACCCTGGGTTCAATCTCTGGTACCAAAAGAAAAAGAAAACAATTCAGCAGTATATTCCTATGGCAACCTCAGATATTATGATAACCATAATATGCTCCTGCAAGTTTCCAAGCTCTCCCTGGAGGGCAGTGTTGTCCCCACAAAAACATTGGCCCAGAGCCCCTCTGCAGAATTAACTGGATGCCTGCCTCTTTACCACCCTAGCTAGCAGGAAAGCAGAAAAAAGGCCTAGCGACATCTAGGCCTAGCAGGAGAGCAGGAAAAAGGCCTAGAGACATCTCTTGCCTTTTTTCAGCCAGTTTTGTTTTACAGTGTTCTTGTACATGAGAAGAAAGTCTGAGGTCAATTTCAGGATTCTAATTAAGTATATACTATAATAAAAACAAACACATTTCAACTGACAGTGGCTCAAGTACCTAAGAAGAAGAAGAGTCACCTTGCTTGATTGTTTAAATAATCTAGTGAAGAGCAATGAGTTGACTCTTTTCTAACCTGCTAGAAAACTTTTATTTTTCCATCAATTATAGCCCAACTAAAAACTGGCTGTGTCAACACTGTGGTGTGCATGGTCTTCAGTGGAAAATAATTAAATCATGTAACATTAGAAGATCATCTATTAGAATCATATGACTTGGAAAACCAAAATGGAAATAGCATCCTGGAATTCTGTTTGTCCAGTCTCTGAATGACTGACATGCTGCTAGCCAAGTGAGTTCTTCATGGCTATGCATATAACTTTGATGACCAGATAGTAAAAAGCCTTTCAAGGCAGTCAGTATTCCAGGCCATGAGACATTCTCTAGGCCTTTTTCCTGTTCTCCTGCAGCCTAGGGTGGTAACTCAGAATAAATGTCTTTGTCATGGGGGATGCACTTTTCACTGAGGACAGCAAGAATCTTACAACTCTTGTAGACCCTGTTTGTAGAAAACTGAGTACTGGGACTGGGGTTGTAGCTCAGAGGCAGAGCATTGCCTTACACATGTGAGGTACTGGGTTTGATCCTCAGCACCACATAAAAATAAGAAAACAAAATAATAAAGATTAAAAAAAGAAAGAAAACTTAAAAAAAAGAAAGAAAACTGAGTACTTATTTCTTTCTGAAAACAACATACTGTTGACTGAGCCTTGTTCATGTTTTGCTTGAGATTAAACATTCGGCATGAAAAAGACATCTTGGAGCATAATTAGGTTCTAAGAAATCCGCTTAGAATTCCAACGTAAAAAGCAAATGCTTTACTTTGGATTAGTGGCAGGAACCTCCAAACTGTGCCATGATTAATGACCTGATTATGATTCCTGAAATATATTTAATATAAACTTTATTAACTTATGATTGTATCCCATGCTCTGAGCTTAACAAAATCTCAAAAATGAGGCAAAAGAAAGAATCCTGTTTGAAAGAATTAGAAACACATAGGATCTAGAACTAGTTTGAGTTCAGTAGATATTTTTGAGTGAGTGAATATTATAGCAAATGAATAAATACATGGACAGATAAATGGATAGATGAATGGATGGAATTCTTGATTAGCTAGACAAGATACTAGAATTTTCAATTCATAAAAATGAAATCCTATGAAATTGAGCCCTTTTATCATTGTCCCTTAACCATTTAAGAACTAGAGCAATTGTATCACTATCAGAAGTGTCTGAGTCATAATCCTCTTGACTCAGTTATGCTGAGTAATGTGGTTTTCTAGTGCAGGTAGATCAGTCTGAAATTCATTCTAACTCTGACATTCTGCAATCATTCCTTTGTGACATATTTTACTTCAAAACTTTTTTGTGCAGATAGCTTAAATTATTTGAGAGTGTGGCCTCATTAGGAAACTGTTAATATCTTCTTCTTGGAGGTAGGAGACTCAGTCTTCATTGCACAAGGAAGGGGTAGGTTTCTGAAAACAAAATATTAGATCAGATACTTGGGAAAAAGTTTCAGGATGCATCTTCATCACTGAGTGAGTAAAGGTTTCCATGAAACTTTGGTCAAATGTGGGATTTCTAAGATCATTTACTCTGGAGTCAGTTCTCTTTGAATCCCAGCTCTAATGCTTGCTTTGGTAAATCACTTAAACCTCCATTGCTTAGTGTTTAATCTGTAATATTGGGGTAATAAAGAAACCTTAATCATAGGTTTTTAATCAAGATTAAATGCTTAAACATGTTAAAAGCCCAAGAATTGTGCCTTTCACATATTGAACATTATTTTTATTATTGTTTCTTCTAAGAAAATAAGCCACCCCAGGTCCTCTATCCTCTTAATGGGCATTTTCTTTGTGCTCTAGAGGGTTTGAACTGACCCAATGATGCTGTTTCATCGCAGGACATTTGGAAGAAAGTTGGGGTTAGTTAGGGCTGTTTTTGTTGACCAAAAAGATGAGAAAACTTACTGTAACACTTGATGGGTTTTATCAGGTCTTACCTGTTCCCTTGTGCCTCTCCTTACAGCTGACTCCTGTCAAGAGGCTTTGTATTACTCCAGGACTGATGCTGATCCTGGGCAAAAGGAACTTGACCAGCTCTTGTCTGACATACTATTCTTGAATAAGCCATCTCACAGATAACCTGTCCTGACTATCCACACTTGTGCTCTGTTCCCCATGTCTGTGATCTTCCCAGAGCTTGGTTATTCCATCCCAGCTCCTGATTTACCCTGTTCCTATTTCCCACTCCTACTCCTAATCTTCCTAAATAACTATTGGGTCACTAGGTCTCCACTAGTTGTGACTGATCCTCCAAACTCCTCCTTCTTCCATGCCTGAAACTCTGAGCACTTTGGTCATAGGTTGTAATGTCATTGTCACCATCCTGTCCTTTGTACACTTTCCTTTTCCTATAAGCCTGCCTACTCTGCCTCATCCATGGACTATCTTGTCTGCTTATGACATTGGACTTTATCTTGGTGTTTAAAGCAGAGTGTCTTTTTTTTTTTTTTTTTACCTCCAGCTGCTTCCTGATGCTGTTGTTTCATTTAAGTGGGTAGAGATGCTATGTGTTAACCAAAACTCATTTATTCTGCCTGTGAGTGTAGAGTTAGACTACATGTTCTTACTTCCCTTACATTTAGATTTGGTCATGTCACTAAAATCCATGTAAAGGAATGTGGGCAGAAATGATGTCCTTCCTTTGTTTGACCCCACACCTTCTCTCTCTTCCCCCATGGATTGTCTAGATACAGGGTTTTAATAGAGGGCTCCAAGGCCATACAAGAAGACAGAGGCAGGATGCAAGGAGCCTGGTTCTCTGAATGATGGCAGACAAAAATGCCTACTGAGTAAGAATTTCCACATTGATCTTTATGTGAATGAGAAAAAAACTTTTATTTTGCTAAGTAACTTTTAATATTTTTAAATATTCTATACTTGAATGTTACCCTATTTTATATTGTGGGCCTGTATCAATCCAATTCTCAGCTATTCTCCAGTTTTCCTGTCTAGTTTTGCTATAACTCTCTAGGTAGACCTGACTTGATTCTCTTCCAAAGTAAAATACTTCAAAGAAACATCTTTAATTTCATGATCCTCAAGCTTTAACTGACATGGGTGTATTCAACTTTTCCATACCCCTTAAATAATCTTATAATCATGAATCTTAGACCCCTTTGGAAACCTTCAGGTGATCTCCCCAAAAACAAAAAGAAAAGAAAAGGAATCCCATAAAGACAAACACATGTTTAAATTGCCTGAGAGTTCGGAGATCCCTGAAGTTCACAGAGCCCATGCTCCAGGTGTAAACAATGACAAAAGTCGGTTTTATACCAGTTCTCTCACACTGGGTTGCCCTATCTTCAGAATTAGGTAAAAGTATTTGAGAGTCAGGGTCTTGCTAAATTGCCCAGGCTGGGCTTGAACTTGCTATCATCCTGCCTTGACCTCCAGAGTCACTGTTACTACATATGTTCACCCTCATGCCCAGCTCATGTATCTATTTCACTAGTGAGGTTGAATCTTTAAAGGCTTATAATCAGTCACTTAAATTTTCCCCATTTCTAAATTGATAAATCAGTATCAATAAATTTACATCAATGAATCTATATCAATAATCCAGTATCAATGAGGTGCTATCAATGAATCCATATTAGTGAATTTAAATCAATGACTTGATATATATGAATTCATATTGATGGATCTAATTATGAATTGATATCAATGAATTTAAGTCAATGAATCAATATCTATAAATTGACATTGATTAACTTTTATTGATGAATCTACATTAATAAAATATCAATGAATCTATTTTTATTAATAGAAATCAATGAATCTGTATCTATGAAATAATATCAATGAATCTATTTCAACTAATATATATCAAGTCTATATCAATCTACATCAATGAATTGATATTGATTAATCTATATCAAAATTTATATGATAAAATGATATCAATGAATATATATTCATGAATTGATATCAATGTATTTTTAATTATTTTATTTATTTATTTATTTATTTATTTATGTGGTGCTGAGGATCAAACCCAGTGCCTCACACATGATAGGCAAGCAATCTACCCCACTGAGATACAACCTCAGCCCCAATATCAATGTATTTTTACATAATATATATATATGTGGAGTATAACCTCTTATTCTTCTGGTTGTACATGAAGTAGAATTACATTGGTCATGTAATGACACATGCACATAGGATAGTAATGTCCAATTCATTCTACTATATTTTCTGTTTTCATTCCCCCTCCCTTCCCTTCATTGCCTTTGTCTAATCTGAATTACTTCTATCCCCTCCTTATTGAGAGTTTATTAGCATCTCAGAGAAAACATTCAGCATTTGTTTTTTGGGGATTGGCTTATTTCATTTAGCATGATATTCTCCATCTCTATCCTATTACTGAAAAATTCCATAATTTCATTCTTCTTTAAAGCTGAGTAACATTCCATTGTGTATGTATATGACATTTCTATTCACCTGTTGAAGGGCACTTAGGTTGCCTTCAAAGTTTAGCTATTGTGAATTGAGCTGCTATAAACATCGATATGGCTGCATCACTGTAGTATGCTGATTTTATGTCCTTTTTATATAAATCAAGGAGTGGGATAACTGAATCAAATGGTGATTCCATTTCAAGTTTTCTGAAGAAATCTCCATACTGCTTTCCATAGTGGTTGTACCAATTTGCAGTCCCACCAGAAATTGTGAGTGTATCATTTCCCCCACATCCTGGTCAACATTTGTTGTTGCTAGTATTTTTAAAAATATTTATTTTCAGTTACAGGTGGATACAATATCTTTATTTTATTTTTATGTGGTGCTAAGGATAGAACTCAGTGCCTCATGCATGGTAGGTGAGTGCTCTACCTCTGAGCCACAGCCTCAGCTCCTATTGCTAGTATTTTTGATAATTACCATTTTGATTGGGGTGAAATATCTCAGTGTAGTTCTGATTTGTATTTGTCTAATTCCTAGAGATGTTTAACATTTTTTCATGCATATGTTGTCTGCATTTCTTCTTTTGATTAGTGTCATTTAGTTCTACCCATTTA
This sequence comes from Ictidomys tridecemlineatus, assembly GCF_052094955.1. Taxonomy (NCBI): domain Eukaryota; kingdom Metazoa; phylum Chordata; class Mammalia; order Rodentia; family Sciuridae; genus Ictidomys; species Ictidomys tridecemlineatus. The sequence continues at coordinate 42,479 of NW_027521281.1, forward strand.
TTAATTGGATCATTTGTTTTTTGCTATTAAGTTTTTTTTCTATATTCTGGATATTACCATCCTACCTAAAGAGCAGGAAGTGAAGATTTCTTCCATTCTTTTGGCTTTCTCTTAATGATTCTGTTTTTTTACTGTGAAGAAGCATATATATATATATATATATATATATATATATATATGGTTGGATACACACACACACACACACATATATATATATATATATATATATATATATATATATATATATGTAGTTGGACACAATATCTTTATTTTATTTATTTTTTATGTGGTGCTGAGGATTGAACCCAGGGCCTCACATGTGCTAGGCAAGCACTTTACAGCTGAGAAACAACCCAAGACCTGTGCAGAAGCTTTTTAATTTGATGCCATCCACCTATTGAATTTAATTTTATTTCTAGCCCTTCTAGGAGTCTTGTTAAGAAAGTTGCATCCTGTGTTGACATATTGGAGTGTTGGGCCTACATTTTCTTCTTGCAGTTGCAAAATTTCTGTTCTAATTCCTAGGTGTTTGATTCAATTTGAGTTTTGTGCAGGGTAAGAGGAGTTAAATTTCATTATAGTATACTAGGTTTATATCAGTATAATCAAACTAGTGGTGAGAGAGTTGTGCTAACTTCACCTAGTATTATTGAATTGTGGTCTATTTGATTCTTAATATCAAGAAGAGTTTTTTATGTACATAGATGCACTATTGAGGCATAAATATTTATAATTGGTATATGTTGTTTTTGGATGATGTCCTCAACCAATATGAGGTGATTTTCTTTGTCTCTTCTAAAGAATTTTGACTTGAATTCCATTTGGTTCTTTTTCAGATCTCCATCTCTATTGTATTGATCTGACTCTTTCTGTGTTTTCTAATTTTATTCCTTACATCTTCTTTTATCTCATTGAACAAATTTAACTATAAAATTCTTAATATTTTTCTCTAAAATTTTCTCAACCTTTGTTCAATGGAGTCAGTTGCTGAAGAGCTATAGACCATTTGAAGTCTTCTTCATATTTTTTCCATATCTACCCTATTGAGATAGTTATTGCTTCTTCAATTAAGGAAGGGATTACATGGTAAGATTTTTCTTAAGTGCCCTGGGTTGGACAAATAACTCAATACTGATACTTGAATTCAATGTGTGTATTTTATTATCCTCTATATGTGTAATATGAATTGTAATGCATTCTGTTTTCATGTATAACAAATTAAAAATCATTTGAGGAAACATTGAACCCTATTTACTGCAGTCACTGTGAGTCAAGCCATGTACTATTGATCCTTAATAAAAAGAAAAAACTTGTTGATATTGTTCTTCAATGTTCTGTAATCCAGGTATAATATTATAGTAGAGTTCTGAAAAAAATTGAAAAATTAGCTATTGAATATAATAAACTGTTAAAACATTAAACAAGGACTGAAAAGGGCAAAAATAAGAATTGGGTAAAAGAAAGGAAAGAAGAAAGAAAAGATAAAAAGAAATAATATACACCAAGATGAAGGATAAAAAAAAGAGATGTACTTGCACTAGCAGTAGATAATATAATGTAAGAGGGAGACTAGGAGTTAAGAGGAGCAAGTATAATCTAAGAGTGGGAAAATAAAGAGATGAAGAATGATTCTAATTAATGTTTTAGAACATTATAATACATTCAAATGTATTGAAGGTATAATGTTCACTATTAGGGTAACAAATAACAATGAAGAGGAGAAATAATATACATGATCAAATTTGACTTTAGATTTCCTGCAAACATTCCTTTTAAAAAATATTTTTAGTTGTAGATAGACACATACATTTATTTTTTTATTTATTATGTGTAATTTTTGTGTTTATTTTTAATATGTAATTCATCACATTAATCAAATTAAATATAACTATGCTAAGCCCCAGGCCAACATCATTCTAAATGGAGAAAAATTGAAAAAATTCCCTCTAAAAACTGGAAAAGACAGGGATGCCACTTTGATTTAACATAGTTCTTTCACCACTTTGATTTAACATAGTTCTTAAAACACTGCCCAGAGCTATTAGATGAAATAAATTAAAGGGATATGGATATGTAAATAAGAACTCAAATTACCACTATTTGCTAATGATATGATTCTATACCTATACCAAAAAATTCCACAAAAAACTTTTAGAACTAGTAAATAAATTTAGCAAAGTAACAAAATCAACACCCATAAATCAAAGGCATTCCTGTATATCAGTGACAAATCCTCTGTAGGAAAACTACCCATTTACAATAGCATCAAAAAAATAAATAAAATACTTGGGAATCAATGAAAGAGGTAAAAGACCTCTACAATAAAAACCACAGAATGCTAAAGAAAAAAATTAGAGAAGACCTTAGAAGATGGAAAGATCTACCTTGTTCTTGGACAGAAAGAATTAAAATTGTCAAAGTGACCATGCTACCAAAAACACTATACAGATTTAATGCACTTCCAATCAAAATCCCTATGATATTCCTTATAGAAGTAGAAAAAGTATTCATGAAATTTATATAGATAATTTAGAGATCCAGAATAGTTAAAGCAGCTCTTAGCAAGAAAAATGAAGCAGGTAGCATCACTATACCAGACCTTAAACTATACTATGACCCTTAGTAACAAAAAACAGCATGCTATTGCTACCAAAATAGACTTATAGACCAATGGTAGCAAAGTCTCTTCTGCCATGCCAGTCTACAATGCATGTGTTCTAAGAGGAGTGGCTGTCATAGTAGAGGGTTCTATCTTCATCCTGCTATGCTGAGATAAAATAGCAGTGTTTCAGAGAGAATTCACCTCTAATAAAATATAATATTGTGAGTGCAGAAACCTGAAATTGAGCAAAAGTTTGGAATGAATTGACACAGCAATGTAAACATAATGAATAAAACAAAGAAGAATAAAACAAACAAAATGTCACTTAAAAATTAAACATTAATAGAAGGAATGAAATCACAATTATAAAATAATGTTTTGTGCCATACAAATCATGCAAAAATTTAATAAAGAACTCCAAGAAAAAATGGAAGATCAATGTAAAAAAAATTTCAGAGTTTAGAGCTCTGATACTAAACAAGTGCATAACTGAATAAATAGCCTAATTAAAGTTTGAAAGAAATAGAAGGAAGCCCTTTTCTCCTTTGCCCTATCTAGAGGAGAAAAGGGGAGGGAGAGGAAGAGAGGGGGCATAGGGATAGGAAAGATAGTGGAATGCATTGGTCATCATAACCCTAAGTACATGTAAGAAGGATGTGACTCTACTTTTTGTACAACCAGAGATACAAAAAATTGTACTTTATATGTGTAATATGAATTGTAATGCATTCTGTTTTCAAGTATAACAAATTAAAATAAAAATGATTTTTTACAAATAGAAGGGAGCATAAAATTTAATATTTGGCAAATAAAGTTATATAATATAAGATGAAGAAAAGAAAGAAAAAATATATAATTCAAGAATTTCTCCCCCCCCAGGGATTTACTCAGGGTTCACTGAAACACATTCCAACATTTTTAATATTTTATTTAGAGACAGGGTCTCAGTAAGTTGCTTAGAGCCTCCCTAAGGTGCTGAAGTTGGCTTTCAACTTGTTATTGAGTTTAATACTCAAATGTAACCATGCTCAACATGAGTTAGATGTTATCACAAAAAATACTGTATCTATCCCTACCTATAAATAGAAGGCAAAATGGGTAGATGAATCAGAATCATTCAATTATATAATTAAATATGCTTCTTTAATGCATATAAATTATATATCAATAAAGCTCTTAAAAGCATGTGAGAAAAAGAGATGATGGAAAGTGAAACAGAATTTATTTTCTAAAATTGAATGATAATATTTTAAATTACAAATTAAATTTAATAATTCTTGAATTTGTTGGAAAAACTGAAACTGGAAGGAATCTAACAATAAACACTAGTATATTAATATTTAAAATTCTCCATATAACTAAGATAAAAAGTTTTAAGGTATTGAAAAAGTGTGGTTTTACATCTTCAAGGAAGCATAAATTTAATCCTGAGATTTGCAATGAAGATATTAACATATCTTAACCTCCTCCTCTGTGCACACCTCCAGGTTTTTGTAGCTATTTTAATTTTCTAAAACCTTTGAAAATTTATTTTTTTCTCTATTTATAATTTTCATACTCTCTTCTCATTTTTAATATATAAAGTATTTAGTGATCATTCCAGTGATTTACTGTACTTATATAGTAGACTCTCTAAGTCATTTCTTAGTTTACTGAATTTCATGATCAAGTTGATTATTTTGGATGCATTTTCAAATACAGTTCATAGACACTAAAGTATTGATAATTGTGTTACCTCTTAAAATCTTATGATTATCTATGTATGGCCTTTGGGTTGGAAAAAACACTGGGAACCCAGTATCATGTGAGATCAGATATACACATATACATTTCTCCAAATTTCTGACACTTTTAAGCTGAACAACACAATAATATTTGATCCCAGGATTGAGTTTTCAAGACAGGAGAAAAAATTGAAATAAAAGCCAAGATAAATCATTTGGATATAACAGGAAAATTGGCATAGTCCTGGAGTACCTTGTAAGATGGAAGAAGAGTCTGCAGGGTCATGTCTGACCAGGGCTTAAAGGACCTGAAGATGGAACACTATTCCTAGAACACTGTATAATGTAATTGGATACATCAACTCCCACCCTGTCCCATTACTACCTGCATTCCATGATAATTCTAGTCCAAGTTCACTTGTCTTCTGCACTGAAAGTTTAACTCATGTTCTTTCTTAACATTTCCATTTATTTTTGAGTTGGCTATATTACAAAGGTAAGTTTTTAACCTATTTTGATCAGAAAATAATTAATCTTTGTTCTATCCATGACTTGTGTTTTTATTTATTTATTTATTTATTTATTTATTTATTTATTTATTTATTTATTTTAGTCAGACAAAATGGTGTATGTTGGTAACTCCAGGAGCCTAAGGGAGGAAGATCACAAGTTCAAATCCAGACTCAGCAATTTAGCAAGGCCCTAAGCAATTTAGCAAGACTCTGTCTCTAAATAAAATATAAAATGTGTTGAGGATGTGGCTCAGTGTTTAAGTTCCCTTGGGTTCAATTCTTAATACAAAAAAAAATGGAGAAAGTTTTCTTTAAATTAATTATATTTTTGGGTTTTTTTATCACCTTACTTTATGTAAGTTTATTTACCAGATATTAGACTTTATGCTCCCTTCTATCTTTCAGATTGTAGTTAGGTTTTATATTCAGTTAGGGACTTGTTTAGCATCTCTATTTTCCAGAGCTCAAAACTCTCTATATTCTTTTATTTACATTAACCTCTTATCTGTCTTGGAATTTTTTTAATTAAATAGTTTGCCTAAGTTTATACCATGAAAAAAATTGTAATTGTCATTTTATTCCTCTTGTTAATTTTTAGTTTTCAAATGCATTTTGTTTCTTTGCATTCTGCTTTGTTTTATTCAATATGTTTATATCTTTGCTGTGTCACTCATTACAAACTTTTATTAAATTTTCAGTTTCCATTTTCAAACTACTATATTTCAATATAGGTGAATTCTCTCTGAAATCCTGTGATTTTATGTTGGTAATGCAGGTTAAAGAAAAAAACCTCTCTTTCAACAGTTGCCCTGGAAATTTCCACCTCCTAATCCATGAAACCTATGAATATGTGACCTTGCATGTTAAAAGAGACTTTACAGATGAGATGAAGTCATGAATTTCAAAAGAGAATATTTTCCTAGATCATCTGTATATAGCCAGGACCATCACAATGTCCTTTATGAAAAGCAGCTAAGGAGGTACAATCAGAATGGACCTGTAACCAGGGAAGCAGACATTAGACTAATGCCTGTTGAAGAACAAGAACAAGAGCTAAGTATTGCAGGCAGCTTTCAAACCTGTGGGGGAGGGGGATAAAAAGCTTTTCAAGTTGTGACACCAGATAGGAGCAGCCTGCTCAAACCTTGATTTTAGGCCTCAAGTCCCATACTGGGCTTTTGACCTCAGGACTAGAAGATGATATGTTTATATTTTAAGTGATAAAATTTTGGTAAATTTATATGAAAGTAGTAGGAAACTGATACAATTAGAATAATCATTTTCTATGTATCTGGGGGGGGTATGGTCAGACATGATATTTTCAGACTCACACCCACATTCCAGCATGCCTGTCACCTAGGTTTCTAAAGATTGTACTTATGAGACATAGCCTTTACTTTCCTAACATGGTACTAAGCCTGACCCTCTTGTGTACTGCCATATTTACACCACTGGGGAGATTAAGCAGTTCAGTGCCCAAAAGATACAAAGGATTTACTTTGTTTAACTCATGTCACTTTTTTTTTTTTTTGGTGTCAAGTGCAAAGTATGAAAGTTCAACTTAATGATTGCGTTTCCACTATATAAAGTGTATCACATTAGCTGATGAGCTTTATCAATGCTGTAGTACTATGAATATTGGCTGGGTTCTTGGACTTTGTGATGTCATCAATAGGTCACAATACATAGTTGAGGCGTTAGTGATAGCTGGTCTCATAACAACCCAGATGTTGTGTTGAGCTCTGCTCAGTACAGAGATTTAGTGAACACATAGCATCACTCCATTTTTTCCCTTCAGGTATGGATTTCATTCTTAGTCATCATTAGCTAAATTTTGGAGAATTGAGCTTCTGGGAGAAATTTACCTGATCTGAGTAAACTTCCAAAGAGTTGAACCATGAAAAGAAGGCAAAAGAGGTAACATCCAGAAAGATACTCATTCCCCAGCCTGCTAATAAGTCAAGGGGTATGTGTTGGCATATTATTTGGACCTATGATAATCAGAAGAACATTTTTAATCAGTAGAAAAGGAGGAGATGAGAGAGGAATTAAAAGACAAAAAGAAGAGACTGAAAGAGGAAAGAAAGGAGAAAGCAGTATTATTCTACTGCCTGAGATTATCCTGAGGGCCAATTTAAATTTTTTTTAAAAAAATTTTAGTTGTTGATAGATAGACCTTTATTTTATTTATTTATATGTGGTGCTGAGAATCGAATCCATTGCCTTGCACATGCTAGGCAAATGCACTACCACTGAGCTACAACCCCAGCCCAGGGCCAATGTTTTTGATGGTAAAGAAAACATTCAATGATCCCGATTTTGTGTCTGGGGCTTTGGATTCAGGTCACTTAACCAAAGTCAGAGTGTATCTGTCAATGTTCTTTTGTTAGACTCTTCCTAATTAAACTGAGGGAAAATAATGTTAAATATTTTCTAATAGTAATTTTTCTTTTTAGTCTTCACTAAAAGTGGCTCATATGAATGAAGAAAATCCTGAAAGACATTTAAACAATTTAAAACTGGCCATGCAGGGATGTATATGAAATTATATAGACTTTATATACTCAGGAGTAAAAACTGTTTTTTCTCAGACTCTACGATAGAAACCTGGAGAACCTATGTGAAATGTAAAGGAAAAAAGGGAGAAACACACAAACACTGTTTGGCTCTGATGGATAAATTGAGGTATGATTTGGCTTTTTAAGGGAAATGAGATAATTATGATAAATATACAGAATAAGTTTAAACAAATCATGTTTATGTGATAGTATTATTCTTCAGTCGTGGTAGGAGACAGATTGGAGCCAATCACAACATACAAAATTGTAGTACATATTTCTGAAAACAATCCGATATTTCCTACAAAAACTTCTGAGGATGATCTGATATTTTCAATGATATTTTGGTCTTGTGTATTTCCTAATGGTCACTTGCAGAGGCATGGAGAGTAAAGCTGACTTTGGCACCTTCAATAAAATCAATGCATATTCAAGATGCTCAAGATGCTACTGAGTATAAACTGAGACATGCCAAGAACATATATCTATTCACATCCATGTGGATACAAACACATAAAACACATAAGTAGGCAGGAAAAAGATAAATACTTGCATTTACCATAATTGCCCACCTTTTTTATACCTAGTGAGATTATTTGCACCTATAAAAGAAATGTACACAATGACTTCATATCAGTAGCTGAGACAATAGTCACTAACAGGAATCTCTTAAGTCAAAATTTAGAATATAGAAGCAGGTAGAAATGGTTCACGATTCATAGACTGAAATGGAAGAAAACTTTGTCATCAAGAGCATGGAACTATGCTGGCAACCTTGAGTTAAAACATTCCAGAAAGCTAGAAAAAAATAGCATTGGAAAAAAAAGGAATTTTTGTATGCAAATTCCTGGCAGTGGCACATATTTCTTCCACTCATTTTTAGTTTTAGAAAGCTTAATCATATGATTGGAGGTAACTACAAGGCAGCTTGATAAATATAATAGAGTAGTATGCCCAGGATGAAAGAATATAGCTGGCAGTCTCTGTTCTACTCACAAATGACATTTTGTGCAAATAAAATCAACTGACAATGCATTGACACTGAAAGGAAAGCGAGGAACCAGGGGAAAGGCTAGTGAGAAATGAAAGACGGAGATCAGGCAGAGATACACACAGAGTTTATTTGTCAGAGCTGACAATGTCCATCTCTCCACAGAGGGAGATAGCCAAGACAGGCATGGGGTTAGAGACTTTTATGGGGGTAGCTCAGGGGTTACAGCCAGGTGGGTCCTAATGTGGGCAGTTAAGGGTGGGGTTGGTATGAGGGAGTGGTGAGCCTTTCTCAGAAATGTCTTTGAGTGGAAAGTGAAAATTTTTCTTCAGATGGCAGCTGTCATTTAAGATGGCCACATAGATTCTAAGCAAGAATCTTACATTCCCCACTTTTCTGTTTGTTATTGGGTCCCTTAAGGGACAGGGTCATATATCAACCTTCTATAGCTTCTTTCTGCTGGGAAGGGGCAGCATATGAACCCTTGTTAGGGGTGCAGGGTGTCATTGAGGCAATGGTGATGGTCAGGTGGTGCTGGGCAATGCTGCACTGGACAGCTTATTTTCTTGAGGGGTTTAAAGTTTTGTAACAGAAGCTGGTTCATGGTTTGATTAGAGATCCTTTGAACCTGGTCTTGAATAAATCTAATGATGCAGGGGGCAAGCATTGGTAAATGACAAGGAGAGAGGTCAAGAAGAAAGTGCCCACTGGAGAAGGGGGTTACTTAGCTGCCATCCTTCAGTTCCAATTGCAGTGGGAAGGTTGGAGGCCTGAAGGAGATCAGCGATAAAAGGGGCATTAGTAATTGAAGTTTCCTTGGTGATAAGGAATCCATGCTACTTTCAAATAGCAACATTGGAGAGGAGTATGTGGAAAGTGGACTTAGAGTGAGTGTAGACAATGAGGAAGGCTCCCTTTGCCAAAGTGAAGGTTCTGATGAGGGCAATGAGTTCAGCCTGCTGACTGGATGTATTATTGGGAAGGGGAGCTGCTTCCACAACCAACCAAGGTTAGAGAGACTATAGCACACCCTGCCCAACGGACTCCCTCCTGAAGAAAGGATAAGCCAACTGTGAACCATGTGTATGTTGCCAGGAGCAAGAGACCTTCCTGTATGTGAAAGAAATGTGTAAGAAACTCCTTCAGAGTTTCAATGCATGAAAGGGTAAAAGGAGAAGAGGTAGAAAGAGTACTGAGGAGTGAGGGTAGAGAGCAGTGGATTTTAAAGATGAACACATGTGGAAAGTAATACTGGGATCTTCCACTAGGGAAACCTGTAGAGATAAAATGCAACAGGGTGTGAGACATGTAAACCCTTGTAGGTGAGCAGTCCCTTTAGGCGATGGGGAAACAGGATGGTGAGTGAGGCCCCAAAGGTGAGTTTCTCTGACTTGTTAATGAGAGGCTGTAGTCTACCTTGATAGGCAAGATTAAAGTTAAATCCTTTTTATCCCTTAGGCCTCCTATTGAGCCTACTGAGTCTGTTCTTTGTATTTCAATGTTAGCTTCAGTGTGGCCTAGGCCAGGGATATTGTGCCTAGGGCTTTAAAATGTAGGTGAATTCTAGGTCCTGTGTTTGTCTAGAAATAGGGTCTCTGGAGCAATCCAGAGTTTTAGTGGCAGTTAGAAGTTGAGGAGGGATGCAAGAGGAGCAAAGGAAGGCTTTGAATGGAGAAAGGAGAAAGCCTGCACATAAGGGATTTTCTTCCATTTTTCTGAGTGCTAGCAAAAGTTATGAAGATTGAAAGGTTGAATTGGTCAATAGACCTTTAGATCAGGAGCCAAATGGAGTGAAACTAGGTGGGCAAGAAAGTAGCCATGAATCAGATGGGATTTGAGAGTTCCCCATTGTTGGTTTGTATGGGAGGCTCTTCTCTGAAGTTAATGTTTCTTCTAGCGAAAATATCACAGAATCCCTTAACCCTCACCCTCCTCTCTGAAGGACTTCAAACCAAATAGCGTGCCAAATTCAATGGTTTTTTCAACCAATCTCCTCAAGATCCAGTGTCTGGGACTGAGAGAGGGAGTCACCTGCTACTTCCCTAGTCCTGGGCTTTGCCTGATTAGAGTCTTGGTTGCCTGGCCAGGGCTTTCATGAGCTCTGGTGAGCAGTTGAGAACCAAGACCAAAGAGTGATCTAGCCAAGGAGAAGGTGAAAGGTGAGTGACTCACCTGAGATTCAACGAAGAGATTTTATTGGGGGGCTGCCTGAAGGGGAAGAAAAGGAGAGGTAGAGAGCAGAGAGGGGAGAGGAGGATGGCAGATAGAAAGAGAGCAGAGGAAGAGAGTGAAGAGAAAGAGAAATAGAGAGAGAAGAGAAAGAAGAGGAAGAGAGCAGAGTGTGAGGGCAGAGTGTGAGCTTGCAATCTTCAGCTTAAGAAGGATTGCGTAGGTGGCGTGGCAGGTGCCAATTGGCAGCATGACTCAGGAACAGCAAGTGGACACTGTGTCCTGTGGAGATTGGTCAAGAAAACTTTTGAATTTGGCACTCTTCAGCTTGGTGTGCCCTTTGGAGAAGAGAGGGAGGAGTAAGGGATTCTGTGATGTTCTCACAAGATGGAAAACTAATGTCACTGGGGCGTCTTCCACATACCCAACAGAAGGGATGGGCTAGAACCTTGGTGCTGGGCCAAGAGCTAAGTTCTAGAGAGAAGTCTTGTTACCCAAATGAGGCTGAGTGTGGGTGAAGAAAAACAGTGCTAGGTGAATGGAAGAAGGGTAATTGTCCTGGGCCCTCAGGCCAGGATCCCAAAGCAGCTCATATCCCCAGAGGAGAGAGCAAGACTGATGGGAGAACTGGATCAAAGCTGCTCTGCAAAATGTTTTGAGATGAAGGTAAATGGCCTTGTGGTGTGAGACAATACAAAACTTGAAACATCCCAGACAAGTAGGGACCACCTCAGAAGGGGGTATTGGGAAGTCACTGGCAGACAGAATAGGGGATGGTCCTAAGGTAAGGGTGAGAATCAGGGGTGCAGCAGGCAAGTCTGGATGGAAGTATATATGAGGGGAGAAGGAAAGCATAGCTTTCAACTTTGTGAGGATGTCCCTACCCATCAGGGGAACAGGGCACTGTGGAATGACCAAAAATCATGGGTGAAAACTAGAGAGCCAAAGGCACAAACAAAGCTAGATGTACAAGGGCTGGATGGCTGGGGGCCTCTATGGGCTTGGGGACAGTCAATGGCCCAGTGTCCCTTCTTGATGGTTTTAGGACAAGGGCCTAGAGCTTGCAAGGATTAGGACATGTACAAGCCCAGTGACCCATCTGACCACATTTAAAAAAGGGTCCAGGCAGTCCCGAGGGACTCTTCTATGGGCCAGTGGATACAGAGACAGATGCTGAGGCTGGCTGGATGGCTTAAGGGAACATTTGATATTTTTGCTTCCAGGCCTTCTCATCTCTCCTGTTATAAACATTAAAGTCCACTCTGAGAACCTCAGCTTTGGGAGTTACGGACCTCTTCTTGAGGCACCTTAGTTTGGCCTTAATATTGGGGACACTCTGGGAGAAAAAGTAGGTCATTAGTAGTTGTCTTCCATCTGGAATCTCAGGGGCCAGATTAGTATATTGAAATAAAGTCTTCATCAGGTGACCTAAAAATGCTGAAGTGTTTTCATTTTTATCTTGAATGACTTCCTGGAGCTTTTCATAATTGATAGCCTTATGTGCTGCCTTTCTAAGTCCTGCCATGAAGCAAGTAATGCATTGGTTTTTTACTAGTTAATACTCCAAATTATAATCACAGTTAGTGTTTCAATCAGGTTTGGCTTCAGAGAGATCTCTTGTACCTCATCAGCATAATTTCTAGCTTGCTCCGAAACCTGCCTGTGCTCCTCTGACAGGAGGGTGTTAGACAAGATCATAAGGACATATAATGTGATGGGACTTGAAGTATAGGACCTAAGCAACTTTTCTATCTGTGGAAGATGTGACAAAGAGAAAGGTATATGAACCCAGATTAAACCATTGACTCCCAGGCACCTTGAGAGGGACACAGAGATGGGTGGGGTAGCAGCAGCTTGTGAACATGGAGCAGGAGGAAAGAAGGGCAGAGGGGCCAAGGGGACAGTTGCTGTGGCAGCTTCATTAGAAAGAAAGGGGATGTGAGAGCTAAGAGGACTTGTGTGGGAGATCAAGAGTTGCAGAGAGGGCTTAGAAGAGAGGAGAAGATCTCAACAGATGATATCAATTTCCATTTTCCCAGTGCTCACAATAGTTGAAAAGATCCCTAATAATACTGGGATATAGAGTGCCAATAAATGGCCATTCATAGTTATTATCCAAAGGATATTGAGACCAGGTCTTATTGCACAAATGGATATGTTTTTTGTTGGTTAGGTCCAGGAAAAGAGAACCAGTAAGCCAGGAGGAAGCCTAGAGGATGAGAGGGAATGGATAAGGAGCTGCCCATGGTGAGATGTGAAGGTGAGGACAGAAGTGGGGCATCCCCCAGTCTCTGGTATCACCAAGTCCAGAGGATGGTTATGCTCAGGGAATCAACATCCTTCTGGGTAAGCATTGGAGGCACTTGGGCACCCATCCAGGATTACATAGGGGCAGAAGCTATAGAGGGCAGAAGTCCACTAGATGTTGGTCATGGTTCTTTTCCATGCAGATATTAGAGAGCAAACAAAGGCAGATGGGGTCCCAAATGTGGGGGACACATACCCTTTAATATGCCTACATCCTTAACTCTAGTGTGTTTAAAGTGAACTTTGCATTGGCAGTGAGGCCTTAGACCTTAGGCCAGACTACAAAATCTGTTTCCTCCTGTGATCAAAGTCCTACAACTAATAAGCAGCTGGGCATCCTGAAGGATGAACTCAGTCTCAATTCAAAGCCAAAATACCTCTACCAGATCATAACACTCTTGCAACATTCCTTATATTCTCTTCATACTTGAAAATAATGATTATTTTTAAATATCAGGATTTATGATGCATGTACATAAAATTTTAGACCATGTATTACATATTAAAACACAGAAATAACCTTTTCATACATCTGAGTCATCTTAGGGCTCCCATTCCAAGATCCAGAGAATCAGAATTCAGTTAACATCATTGGCAAACACCAGCTAAGAATTCATCTCAACCCCCCTTTAAACATAAAAAAAATATCGACTGATCCTGGTATATGTTAGTTTCAAAAGAGTTTGTCAATTATAGAACAAGCTTCTCTAGAAAGATGTAATTGACCACCAAGTTCCATGCTTTTAAACACAGATAAACATAGGCTATTGAGGCATGTAACAGAAAACTTCTTTATTTGAGGCATGGAGTAAAATGAGGTAAAAAAAAAAGGGGGGACATATTGGCAGTACCATGAATAATTGGAGAATTAGAATCTCAAGTTTAGACAAGGAAGAGGTGATGTACTTGGGCAGGTGAATGACAGGAATGCCCATGATGACAAAGTTGTAAGCTTCTGAAAGAAAATTGGTATAGGTGTCAGATAATGTTTAAGCAGAATCTACACAGTTAACTTCCAAAATGTGGAAGTTAACTGTGTAGATTTCAGCTGTGAAGCCAAAGTATCTACTTATATCAATTCCCTCCATTAAGCCATTACCCACCTATATCCTCTAAAAAACACCCCATTTTAGACATGAGAAAAGACAGACTTCTAGATATCAATGGCTTCTCAGCAGCATGTGTCAGAACTGAGAATTTCCCACAGACAGAACTGTAAGAAATTCCTCCTAGAAGCTCCTAGAAGTCTGGTTTGCTCCTGCTAGGAACTATCAGTGTGGAGAAATATTATTTATTCCCCACTTTAAATAAAGAGCCTAAATAAGACACCCCAGGAGGTCCCTTTGTATTGAGACAAAATTGTTTGTCCTTTGATGCTATAGAAAGTCTTCAGAACCTAAGCTTTGTCAACCCAGGTTCCTCATAGGAGCAAGTGCTTGAAGAATACAAGGTGCAAGAGAGCGTATCACAGGACCCAGAATCTGAGTATGATTCAGGGAAGAAAAAAGTCTAAATGGCTCATAATCAGCTGAAAGGTAACTCAAGCTTGTCAGTTGGGAATTTTTTAAAAAAATGGCAGGAGGTGATTTTATTTGCCACATGGACAAGATATTAACCCAAACAAAATTATGTTTTTAATGCTAACACCCAGAGGATTGTGGCTGCAGAGAAACAGTTACCATCAGAGATTTCTAGTGGCAATGCAACTTTAACAGCACTATGTGATATAATCTGATTATAACTATTATAATATTACAAGTACATATCCCTTTGCTCAGTATTCTTTTTCCCAGGAGCCTTTCTTTGGAAGAAGAAGACTATTTTATGGTATGGGCTGACTTGTGTCCTCTCCCTAATCTCATATGTTGTTGTTCTAGATACTCAGTACCTCAGACTGTGACTCCATTTGAATATAGGTTTCTTAAAAACAGGATTAATGTTAATCTAATTAATTTATGTGAGATCTAATCTAGTTAAGTTTTCTTATAAGAAGTAGCAATAAAGATAAGAGAAACACAGAAAAATGACACTCAAACATATATAAAGAAAAAAAAAACCAATCTACATGCCAAAGAGTGGGCCACAAAGGAAATCATTCCAGCAAGCACTTTGATATATAGCATCTAGAATTAGGACCAACAAATTTTTCTCCTTAAACCCCCTTTGTGGCTTTGACTTGTGACAGCCAATTATAGTGATGCAGCTCACTAGGACATACATTTTCTATCTCTGAAGAATGGCCAAATGAAAGTGCAATTGAATCACATGATTCTACCAGCATTATGCCCAACTGCTGCAAGAAATGGCATTTGTTACTGGAATAGAATAAAAGCATGTGAGAACACAGCATGTTACACGATGGCCCATCGTGATTTGTTTTATGATATGATACATTTTCAAGAATATGTACAAGAATTTGGTAACCATCACTCTTTTTTTTTTTTTTTTGGTAAATACTTTCCTGGTATTGAAGTCTTATAAAAGGACTAAAAGTACAGTGGAGTTGACTGCTAGATGGGCTACCTGGGACAGTTATCCAAAACAAAAATAATAGCAACAGTGAAGAAATATGTCTTACCCATTTAAATAAAAAACCATATATTCTCTATTCTTTCTACAAGTATGTGAACTGGAGATTTTCACCTATTAGATTGCCAGAGGAGTCATAGAGTCTAGATTCCTTTGGGAATAGGAATATAGGTCCTTCAGAGGTAAAGAGTTAGGATGGAGTTTAGAGAAGTTCCCAAACTTGGTATCTGTCCTGGCCCCATTCTATATATATCAACTTTCTACTTATAGAGTTCCTTCTGGAGACTCTTCTTGCTTAAAAACAGAGATATCATTATTGATTGTGTTGTGTACTTGATCTTTCCCCATTGAGGCAGATTTCATAAATAATCCCTGATTATCTACTTGGAACTCTGCAGAGAGATTGTCTGACATGTGGGATAATCTTTAATGCTGTCTATCTCAGCTGACTCCCATTGAAAACTTTTAGTCCCAGATCAAATATACATAAATGTGTATATAGACCTCCATCTAGTGATGACACCAGATTATAGAATGAGGTCATTGGATAAATATCTGAGTAGAAAAAGTATTATCAAATATTTACATATCCACCCTGACAGCCATTTCCAGAGGTACAAACGTAACAGCTGGGTCAAAATTTCAACATGGAATAACTTGTTCCAGCCATTCATTGCAAATTCTCTGGAAATTTTTGTGCTACAAGCTTGGAAAGTTTGGAATCATCAAGAAAACATTTTGCTCTTTAAAGTATCTCCCTTCACATGAACTAGAACAAGGTACTACCTCTAGAATGTATATGACTGGTTACTAGAGTTCTAAGTTCTGTTAGGTTCTAATGCCAAGAAATTGAGGTCACCTCTTCAATCACTTGAACCTCTTCTGAAGTAAGACCATGCCAAATTGCCTTTCAGCCCCTTGGGATTTGTATTTTCAAAGTGGCCATACAACTAAAAGCACTATACTGATTTAATGCAATTGCTATTAAAGTTTCAATGATGTTCTTTTATAGAAATAAATCAGTCATAAAATTTATTTGGAAAAATTAGAGGCTCTGAAGAGCCAAAGCAAGTGACAAAAGTCAAGAATGAGGCATCCTTCTTAAATTATACTATAGAGCTATAGTAACAAAAATGGCATGATATTGGTACCACAATAGACATGGAGACCAGTGGAACAGAATAGAAGAATAAAAATAAAAAACAAACCAAGGCCTAGGCTTGGCCTCCCATGCCATTGCCCTTCTTCATGATTGGAGTTTCTGCTCTCAGGTGCAGTCACCCTGACCCTATGTGTAAGCTTATCTTCATGTTTTCAGTACATAGGGTGCTGAAACACTTAGCAGGGTTTGATAGGACAAGATGGTGCTGTGTGTCTAGCACTAACATACTGCAAAGCGCTCCACTGCTCTTATCATCTTCTTCATGCATTTTTTTTCAATATATAAAAATACATTCCAGGCCACAAAAAGGATGCTACCATGAGTTCCATTGATACGTACCACATGACCTCAGTCTAGTCTTGTTTCTGCTCAATTACCGTAGCTTTCCTAGGCAGATGTCCCTCTTTACTGGCATCTCTTAATCTCAGGTTTCTCTGCTTGAATGTTGGTTTCCTTTGTATATCTTCCTTTTCATATCTTCAGGCATCACCATATCAGGACAGCCAATCAGAACTCTGACTCTTTTATTTTGCTTGGCCTCCCAAGCCTTCTTTTGAAATCTCATTGCCTGCCTCCATGACTCCCAAACCATAGCCCCATGCATTCCCTACAAACCATCACTATGTGGTTGACACCAAATTCTACCATCATTCTGAGCAATAGGCAAGCCTTCTGAGATCCCTGTGGCAGCTCTGGCTGAGTGCCTGGATAGCTGAGTATGGTGAAAAAAACTTCTTAACCTGCCTCCATATGCAAGCAGGGTGTCTCTATTACCTATTCTTAAAGAAATTTTTACCTTCACAACCTTAAGCCTGAGATGAGTGTTGTCTTAGTAATTCTGAGAAGGCCTCAAGTCACATCTTCCATTGTTCCTGGGTAAAATACTTAGCATTTCTTTAGAGACTAAAGCATTTCCCAATTAACCCAATTTCAGTCAAACTTTTATGGCCAATCTCAAGTTTTTCAAATCTTTGTGCTCTGTTTTCTTCTCCTGATTAACACAGTAAACTTAATTAAGAGTGACCAGCAATAACCATACCACCATCTAAATACTGTACAGATTTGAAATTACCTCCATCAGATTAATTAGTACATCATTTTTAAATTTAGCCTGGCAAAAAGACTCAGCACTGAAGCAAAATATAGCCAACTTTTAACCAGAAATGACATGAATGGCCCCTAGTCCAATTTCTAATTGACTCCTCTTCCTCTGAAACCTTGTGAGCTCAGTCTTTATTGTTCAGCATTCTATTGGCATTCCAGTTTTGGAGCTCCCACCACAATCACCCATTAAGATCTACTTACAACATTCTGAAACTTTTCCAGCTCACATATCTCTAATGTTTTCAAAATTCTTCCAACAAAAACCTCTCTAAAGGCTTTTGAACACATGATCAGGTTCTTCACAGACATAATCTTATTTCTCAGTAAAAATTTCCACTTTAGTCAGTGTTTTCAATGGTGTAACCAAAATATCTGACAAGAACAATGTAGAGGACAAGTTTATTTGGGGGTTCATGCTTACGGTGGTCTCAGTCCATAGATGGCTGACTCAATAATTCTGGGGCTCCAGGAGAGGCAGAATATCATGGTGGAATCCCATGTCACAGGAAATGTTCTCAGGCCATGATCACCAGAAAAGAGAGAGAGGTCTGTGTAGGAGACAAAATGTAAACCCTAAGACACACTTCCCAGTGACCCACATTTTCTAGCCACGTCCTACGTTCCTACAGTCATCACCCAATTAATTCATATTAGTGGATTAATCCATAATTGTGTTAAAGCTCTAATAATCTAATCATCTAACCTCTGAATATTCTTAAATAGATTAAATGTCCTGAGTAAACTGTATGACCTAGCAACCATTATGACCTGAATAGCCTCTATGACCTGCATAGGCTTTATGGTCTGAGAAGACTCTGCCCTGCTTAGCCCCTATGATCTGTATACTCTCTATGACAGGCAAATCATCTGTTATTTTCATAGCCTCTATGATCTGAAATATTTCTATGGCATGGGTAGTTTAAATGACCTAAGAGTTTATAAGGTTTTGGTAGGCTCTAGACCCTGAGTAGCCTGTATGGTCTGTTCTGCTTCCAAGAACCACTTTCATGACTTGGAGATCCTAAACAATATAGTAGCCTCTATGACTTAATAGCCATTATGACTTGCATTGCCTGTATGACTGAGTAGCCTCTATGAACTGTTAATCCTTTGTGACCTGCATAGCCTTTATGGCCTGAGTAGTCCAAATGTTTTGAGAGTCTTTGACCTGTTTAGCTATTATCCAAGTAGCCTCTATATCTTGAGTAGATTCTATAGCCTGTGTTGTATCTATGATCTGCATTACCTCTATGACTTGCTTAGTTTCTGTGAACTACAAAGCTTAGGGGCCTGAGTATGACTGGAGTAGTCTCTATTGCCTCTGAATCCTCAATGGATATAGCTCTATGGTACTGAGAATCTTCTATTGCTAGCCTAACTTATATGACATGCATAATCCCTATGACCTGAGATACCCCTTTAATCAGTATCATCTCTATGCCTGAGTAGCCTCTACATCCTGTATAGCTTCTATAACCTCTGTAGTATCTATGAGCTGAATTGCCTAAATGACCTGAATAGACTACATAACCTCAGTAGCCATTATGATCTTTGTACCTACTAAGACCTATATATCCTCTAAGATCTGTGTGTCTTTTGTAATGTGTGTAGCCCACATGACCTTCCTGGCCTGTATGGCCTTATTAGACTTCATTCACTTAATAGCCCCTATGATCTTTGTACCTTGTATGTTCTTCATCAACTCTATAATCTAAAAAGCCTCTAACATCTGCGTAGCCTCTATGATAAGCATAACCTCTATGCCATTGTGCACCTCTATGACTTGTGTAAGTTTTATGCCTGTATGGCCTTAAAGATCTGAATAGACATGTGTAGGATCTATGAGCTGAGACATCTAAGGCTTGTGTAATCTTTATCATGTAGATTATTTTTCCTGCATTTATTCTGTGACCTTCATAGACTTTATGGCCTACATATCTTGCTCTTTTATGTGAGTATCTTCTATATTTATATGCCTCCATGGCCTATGTAGCCTTTATGATCTGAGTAACTTCTATGTCCCATGAAACTTCAATGACATGCATAGCTCCTATTGTGAAGCTCCTATCACCTGTGTAGACTCTATTATGTCCATAGCCACTATGGACAGTACAGGCTCTATGACTAAGTAATATCTATGACCTGATTATTTTGTATGACCTAGATAGCATCTGTGTTCTGTGTAATTCTATGATCTATGTTGCCTTTATGGCTTCAGTGGCCTAAATGACCCCTTTAGCCTCTACTGATAGCCACTTTGACATGTGTAGCTTCAATGACCAAGAAAACACTTTGGCCAGCATTTCCTCTATTACCTGTGTAGCCTAAAGAATCTTAGTAATCCTGATCACCTGTGTTTCCTCTATTTTTTGTGTAGCTTGGATGATCTGCATAGTTTCTATGTCCTGAGTATCCTGTATAACTGTGTATCTTTTATCTCTTGAGTGGTCTAACAACTGAGTAAAACCTGTGATCTGCTCTCTCAAGGGACCAAGTAACCTCAGTTTCCTGAATGGCCTCTATGACTTGTGTAGCTTTTAGAATGTACCCAAATCTGTGGCCTGAATACTACTTTCATACCCTCTATAAACTGAATCTCCCAAATATTTTGCATATCTTCTGTTTCCTGAGTAGCCTCTATGGCCCAAATAGCCATTGTGACCTGTATATTCCATAAAATTTGTAGACTCTATGATCTGAGTAGCCCCTATGACCTGAATAAATCTTATGGCCTGAGTAGCATCTATTACAGGGCAGCATCTATGACCTGTGTAGACTGTAAACTAAGTGGCCTCTGTCACAAGCATAAAGTTTCTAAGACTCTAAAGTCTCTAAAGCTTTGTATTTTTAACCCACATTATGACCACAGCATGGTATTTTTGCTACTTCAGACACAAAATGAATTCATTCTCCAATGTGTACACTCAGGCTTACCTTAAGAAACATAATGGCAGAACACATTAAAAGGAGAAAAGCAGTCCTGAGATCCATTAGCTGGGTGCTACTCGACTATGCTCAAATGTATGGCAAGAAGCTAGCCCTTGGTGCTCTCCTACTGAATAATTTCACAGAACATCAACATCAGACAAGACCCTTCATGCCAATAGTGAGTCAACATGAATACAAGACAACTCTATAATCACTTGTGAACACAGACAAAATCCTGAGTATTGTCTTAACCACAAAAAATGACCAAATATTCCCTACTTTGTCTATTACCAATGATTGCTGCTGCTTCTTAAAAATTCTTTACCAGGGCTGGGGTTGGGCCTCAGGGGCAGAGCACTTGCATAGTGTGTGTGAGGCACTAGTTTGATTCTTGGCACCATATATAAATAAACAAATGCCTATTGACAACTAAAAATATATTTTAATAAAATTCTTTACCAGTTGTAGCCTGTCCTTGTGATACCATCGGTTATCAGTGACAAGTTCTGCTTCCTTACATGTTGCAGTTTGAACATTAGAGAAGCACATCATTTTGGGTGCATAGAAGACTCCCTGCTGAAGTTAAGTCTCCAGAGAACATTACAGAATCCCTTAACCCCTCTCCTCCTCTCTGAAGGGTGCCAAGCTGAAAAGCATAAAATTCAAAGGTTTTTCTTGACCAATCCCCACTGGACACAGTGTGCACTCTCTTTTCCTGAGTCACCCTTCCAATCAGCACCTGCCACATCACCTACATAACCCTTCTTAAGCCAAAGCTTGCAAGCTCACACTCTCTGCCCTCTTCCTCTTCCTCTCTGCCCTCTTCCTCTTCTTTCTCTCCTATCTTCTACTTTCTTTCTCTCTGCCTTGTGATGCCAGATTCATGGGACCCCGATAGACCTCCAGAAGCTGAATCTGATGCAATCATACAAGAGTCTTTATTGCAAGCTCGAGCCTGGACTCAGAACCATTTCTCCAATGCAGCAGTCCCGAGGAGTGAGCCCTGTGGTTAGTTCAGTGAGATTTTATAGGTTTGTGGGGGATACTCTATGTGTCACAACATCACAAAGCAAATCATTCCACACCATGGGAAAGTCAAACAACAACTCTTAACATTGATTAGCACATTCACTGGCAGGAACAAGTTGGGGAAGGGTATTGGTTAGTACAAGAGGGGGATTCATTTGAACTGATTTGTTTAATCTGTGAGGGGTATATGTGCTAAACTACATGGTTTCCTAACATGTTATCAACCACTGAGACTACTGTGGGGTCATCTGGCATCCCAGGTATTTTCCCTGTCTCATGCTGATTGGTGGTTGCTAGGGGGTTGCTATGGGTCCTCACCTAGCCTGAGTCAGGGACACCTGGCACCACAGATCTCTCCTGTATTTGCAGACAAACAACTCAGCAGGGTGGGAATGTGCCTAGGAGTACTCTGTGGGTTTTTCTAAAGACAAAGGTCAAGCCTCCTCCCTCTGGACAGGCCTTGAGGTAAAAGCTGTTGTAAAAAATGGAGTCACATCAGTTTCTCACTATCTTCTTCTACTGCAGTCTCTGCTTTCATCCTCTTCTCCCTGCTCTCTTTCTCTCTGCCCTCCTCCTCTCCTCTCTGTTCTCTGCCTCTCCTTTTCTTCCCCTTCAATCAGCTTCCCAATAAAATCTCTTGGTTGAACGTCTGTCTCCAGTGAGTCACTCACCTTTCACATCAAGGCAAGCAAATAAAGAGGGATTTATTTAAAAATCTGTGTAACACAGATTTCTCCCTCAAGGGAGAAGGGGGCCATAGCTGGTATCCTGGTATCCTAAGAAGTGAGGTGTTCTGCCATTTTTGTATGTCCTAGGCTTCCTTTGTTTTCCTGCCTTTTTATTTATTTATTTTTTGAGTTGTAGCTCCACACAATACCTTTATTTTATTTATTTATTTTTATGTGGTGCTGAAGATCAAACCCAGAATCCTGAAATGGTAGCCACAACCCCAGCCCTGTTCTCCTGCCTTTCCCCCCTTATCTTTCTCCTTCTTCCCTATGTGACTAGGCCCAGCACTAGGCCTAGGAATGTTTGGTGGGATGGCCCAAAGGTGGGAAACAGGTGGGCTGAAGGGAAAAGGGCAGGATGGAGTAGCCAAGGACACATTAGCAACCTGATAGCTCCCTGTAGGGAGGAGCAATTCCTGGGACAGGTTACCTTGGCAACAGGATGGAGCAGGGATAGATTCTTGATAAGGGTGGAGGAAGGGCTCTGAAGGAATTAACATTTCAATCCCTCAGGAGACAGTGTCCAACTTCTCAGACTTACTCAAAATTAGTCTCCTTGGTGTGACCTAAGTCAATTTACCTATCTATACTGACTACCTGTCTAATTCTGGCTTCACTTGGTCTAATCTTTCATGCTTCCAGATCTATTTCACTTTTCCAGAAACTGAATCTTTCAATCTTCCATAAACCAATCAGAGAATGCATTCTCTTTTTTTCTTTCTTGCAGTGATGGGGTTTAACTCAAGTACTCACCCATGTAAGTGCTCTTCCAATATGCTTGTTTCCCTGGCTGAAGATATTAGTTACAGTTACCCACAAATCCTCACAGTAGTCAATGCAGAGCAAATGGCCAAATCCAGTTTTGTTTACAAGAAACAGGACACTGATACTGAGAAAATGATATTGAGTCAATTCATCAAAGAAGGGCTGAAACAGAAACCAGAATCTTTAAGCTATAGTCAAGACCTCAGGACTTCCAAGCTGGGTTTGGCTCTACACTTGGAGCTAATTCAAGGAAGGTCTTAGAATTCAGACTTAAAAATCCCATGGGCTGGGGATGTGACTCAAGCTGTAATGTGCTTGCCTGGATACGCGGGGTGCTGGGTTTGAACCTCAGCACCACAATCAAATAAAATAAAGATGTTGTGTCCACCGAAAACTAAAAAATAAATATTAAAAAAAGTCTCTCTCTCTGTCTCTCTCTCTTAAAAAAAAAAAACACAGAGTGGAGGGGCAGTGGAGGAGAGCACAGTGGTAGTCAGTGTTCAGCTCCATTGGGATCAGTAGACATCAGCTGAGGATTCATCTCCATTATTACCAGGCCAAATGCTCTGCTCTTCAACAAACTATGCACAGTGCTGAAGGTCCAGGCATTTTGCTAGATGCTGGCAATGTAGAGGTGAAGGACATCACTGCCCTTTAGTCAGATCAGTAA
Source organism: Ictidomys tridecemlineatus (assembly GCF_052094955.1). Classification (NCBI taxonomy): domain Eukaryota; kingdom Metazoa; phylum Chordata; class Mammalia; order Rodentia; family Sciuridae; genus Ictidomys; species Ictidomys tridecemlineatus. Next base: position 66,257 of record NW_027521281.1, read on the forward strand.
GGCAGGTGTGGAGACAAAGGATGACATCAGAAATCAGAAATGACACCTGACCTATGATGTGCCCACTCCAAGAGGGTGAGTAGCAAATATGGCCACCTGGAATTCATCCTTTTTAATCAGTGTTTCTATTCTTTCTGGTGAGACAATTAATTAGGGGAAACATTAATTGGCTTAAGCAGACAAAAAAATAAATATTTTGTGTAAACTGGAGACATTTCATATCGATAAGTGAAATAATATTGGGATTTATAATTTTCATATAGAGATGAAATTGTGAAATCTCTACCTCATACCCAAAAGTAATATAAGCCATAAATAAGGACCTAAATATGAAAATTTAAATTTCACTACAAGAAAACACAGAATATCTATGACATTGCAATTACACAGAATTATTTTTTCTTTTTTTTTTTGTATGGGGGAGTGAATCTAGGGACACTCAACCACTGAGCCACATCCCCAGCCTTTTTTTGTATTTTATTTAGAGACAGGGTCTCACTAAGTTGATTAGGGCTTGCTAAATTGCTGAGCCTACCTTTGAACTCTCTATCCTCATACCTCAGCCTCCTGAGCTGCTGGGATTACAGGTGTGTACCACCATGCCTAGCCAGACAAAATTTCTTAAACAAATTTTGGAAATCATATATTATAAAGTAGATGTCATTGGAAAAAATGAGGCATTTAACCTTATTGAACTGTCTACATCTATTGATCAAATACAAGAGGTAAGTTTAAACTGGCATTACTTTTGGAGAAAATATAGTAACAAAAGACAAATATACAGAATACTAATAAAGCATATGTATATTTTTAAAGTTTTAAAGTTTTTAGATTAAAGAAAAAAGATTTTGACTTTGTTAAGCTTAATTTATTAAAGGTCACTAAATGTTTATAACAAACATTTAAAGTCAAAAAAGAGGAAATGAGTTGGGCACAGTGATGAATGTCTATATTCCCAACATCTCTGGAGGCTGAGGCAAGAGGCCATGAGCTCAAAGCCAGCCTCAGAAAAGTGAGGTGCTAAGCAATTTAGTAAGGCCTTGTCTCTAATTAAATTGCAAAATAGGGCTAGGATGTGGCTCAATGGTGGAGTGCCCCTGAGTTCAATACCTAGCACCAAAAATAATTAATTATAGAAGAAATGAAAACAATAACCTACTCCCAGATTACTTACTCTGGGCCACCAGCCAAATCTCTTGCAATTCAACATTACCCATGAGGGCACCATTGTAGTGGCCCTGGGTAGGAACAAGAAGATCAAGTGGGCAAATCCAGAAGCAGGAAGAGACAGAAAGGAGAGCCTGAGGCAAAGTGCAATTTCTCAGGTTTTACTAAGCTCTGAGTTTTAGCCCAAAGCCAACCCAGTCCTCCTCCTTCCCCAATAGGTCTTTATAGTTCCTTCTTTCTCTTTCCCCTCTCCCTAGCACCTTTTTGACAGCCATATCCTTTGAAATTCCCAGGTCCACTTGTGATACTCACCAGTCCAGCTAGGGGTGTATCCAGATTTTGTGGAAGAGGAAGCTCACGCAATTGGGGGAGGGTTAGAGGAATCTATTTAAGGAAGACTGAAAAACATTAAGTGTGCAAGTTACAAAAACACATGGCTAGGGGCTTTCTCAGAAGCTCTGAGGGCTCATTAACTTTATTAGACTGATTAGTTTTATAGGGAACTTTCCTCCTACTGCATTCTCTAACTACCTGAATGTTCATTTCCCATCCATGGGCAGAGCTCTAAACACTTGCATTGGAAGGATAAAGGAAATGATGGAGAGGAAGATGGCAACTATATTAAGATCCCTCAGAACTTTGTTTCAGTTGGAAACTGTCATCAGACTGAGCGACAATAACCCCACTTAGAAAATCCACATTCCCTGTGGGCTTTTCACCTGCTTCACAGAGCCTCTGGCCTCCCGGTGTTTTGACGTTAGCTGTCCACTAGGTGGCATCAGAAGGTCGAATACCCCGGACTGCTTTGGGAAGGTAAAGCGCTAAGCACCCCTAAAAGAGTCCTTTCTCTTTTCCTTTAGCTACTGAAGGGCGCTGCTGAAGTCTCCTTGGGCCTCTGTGGAAAGAAAAACCAGTTGCACCAGGCATCAGAGTGGTCAAAAGGTAAACTGAGGCAAATGAAACTGGAGAATACAGCTAAAGAGCTGCTCTTAGGAAGGAGGCAGGTGTAGGGGCAAAGCCTGAGCTGTTGTCGAGGTTTAAACCTGAAGACCCACCTTGAGCACAGTCTCTACTTCTCCTAGGGCCGCTGTATCCAAAAGGCTAAAGGCGGGTTTCATCTTCTCTGGGATGGTTCACCTGTGGCTGTGGTCTGTCTCCTCACTCACCCGAGGCCTTCTGCTCCTTTACTAGGGCCGCCCACCTGCTTACCCAACACCTACTGCAAGCCACATATCCAGGAGGAGCCTCTCCCATCTGATCACAGTAAGCAGGCCAGAGGGAGTGAACTTCACCAGGTTCCCAGATACCAATCGCAGTCTCTCAGATGAATCCACCTAGAAGGCATAGAATCTGTGGAAGCCTTTGGATTCACCCTTTGGAAGCCAGCAGAGAGAAGGTGTCACCTGAAAAACAAGGTGACAGCATCATCACCATTGGGGGCAAGAAGCAGATGCCAGTGTTCAGGGTCTGCTTCTCTCCAGCATATGCAGGCATATGGCAGAGCTCCAGTCGCTGGTATGTGAGCCAGTGTTAAATCTATATAATAACACAACCCTATAGTAAGTGTTGGATTCAGGCTGCTGTGCTAGCATTCACTTTTTCACTGAATCATAACTGAATGTGGGAATTTCCTTGCATATGCTGTCATTTAACTCTCACTGGGAAGAAATCTGTAATCCTAGTGTATCAAATGAGAAAATGTGCTCACAGGAGTTAATTAAAATTTACCCAAAATATTAAAACTCTCACCCCAACCAATGTCTTAAGTTTTGAACTTTCTAGAGTTTTGGGGTTGTTTGTTGTTTTTCTTCAGCTCCCCAAATGATTCTAATGTTATGAAGGGCTGAGAATACTGCTCGAGGAAAATGTAGTGAGTTCTGAGTCTCCTTATTCCCCCCATGTTTCCCAACTTTCTATTTTTCTACCATTGTTTTCTGTGTTCCTTTTCCTAGAAGCTCCTGCAACTCTCCTACAATTTTAGAATCTCTTCCTATGTTCTCAAACCATCTATATTGGAGACAAGCCTGGAGCCAATACAGCAGCAGTCCCTGACTGCCTCCCCCATCCCAGTCCCACACACTCTCAATAGGCTTAATTAAGTTCCCCCCACTCCAATACAGACACAATGTTAGGATGGCCAAGGACTGGGAGAATGGTGCTGATCACAGCTCCCAACTTGCTCTTGCATCTCAGCTCAATTCCACCCACTCCCCCGATTTGGTAAAGAATACAAAAGCTGCTGCAGCTGAGTTCTATCACTAGGACCACAGCCCTAATGACCTCATTTAACTCCAGTGCCTCACCTCATTCCCAGCTTCCTCCCATACCTTGATTTTTATGTTAGAAATGAGATAACGAATGGGGAGCCAGGTAGGGTAATATATAACAAGAGCCTGTGGATATTAACATCATCCTCTGATGCCAATGCAGTGACCAGAGAAAAAGTACTTGGAAAGGGGATCCTTATCCCTTATAGGAAGTAAAAATTACAACGGATGGTGGTAGGTGAGAGAGTAAGCAGCCTGAGGGCAGAACTCTATGTGTGGAGTGTTCCACTTTTTCTTAGTAATTATCACAGTGCTGTTAAATGATTTGTTAGTGTGTATGAATGGCTGAATATAGACAATCCTGATAAGAGAGCCAAGTGTCTAATCTCTGCCCCTCAGCTATTTGAAAAGCACATGGTAGACAATCCATGCTGAGCATTTTGGTTTTGGTTTGTTTATGTTATAAACTTGCAGATATAAGTAAAAATGTGAGTTAGAGAAATTTCTTGGTCTGAAGTGAAAATAACAGATGCGAATTATGTAAAAGAAATTCATATAGATGGGCACAGTGGCACACAGGCCTGTAATCCCAGCTGCTGGAAGGAGTGAAGCAGGAGGATGGCCAATTCTAGGTCAGCCTTGGAAACATAGGCCTTGCCTCAATATTAAAAGGGAGTAGGGGGCAAGATGTGTAGCTCAGTGGTAGAGCACCACATTCCCCATTAGGACAAGCATCACAAAACAAACAAACAAACAAACAACAACCTGACACTCATTCATATTATTTTTTTTATTTTCATACAAGGATGTATCTGCCTCCAGATTCAAATTTTGAATATGTGACCAAGAAGCAAACGATTCCAATTTAAGTTGAATATGATGAAAAATTGGTCCCATAATAATCCTCAATGTCAAAAAGGTAACTGGTCTCATATGGAGACAGGAGAGACAGGGCCAACAGGGAGAAAATGGAAGAGGGTCCTTTGCAGAAACTTCCAGTTGGCTGTGCACCTAGAGAAGGGGAAGAAGCCTGCCCTCAGGTCCCAGGAAGGCAGTGGGTGGAGCAGTTGCAGGAGGTGGTCCTAGAGCTCTTCCTAAGCAACATAGTTGTGGTGGTTGAGCTAGGACCCACAGATTTCCCCGAAGGCCACTGGGCTGGGGCAAGAGGAGCACAGCTTTCCTAGATCTTAGATGTTGTCCTGGTCTTCTGCAGCCTCTGGAACTGCAGATGTGGTCGCCTTTTTGTACTTCAGGCACAGTCACCTGAGATTACTGTGTCTCCAGGAGGTGATGCTGGCTTCCATTGGCTCCAGTCTTTATGGCAGTTGGGCAGTTGCTGAGCAGAAGGCTGCACTGAGGCTTGCAGAATCGTTCTGGGCAAAGTAGCAAGGATGCAGATACTGAGTGAGGTTCCCCTTACCTCTCACCCTTGGAAAATCATTTCCAAACTCCCAGGACCCAATTTGCAGAGTGCTCCTCAAACTCTTAACGTGAAAAGGAATAACCAGCCCATCCATTAAAAAGAGATTCTGATTCAGTAGGTGAAACCTGAAAGTGCAGTTCTTACCAGCCCTTGGGTGAAAAGCCCACAGAAAGGGACCACAGCACAGAGTACTGGTAGACTAAAAATCACAGCCAACATGTCCAGGGCCTACATGGAAAAGCTTTTTCTATTTTCTTTTCACAAACCAGACCCTGATGTTGGCTGCTGTAGCACACCAACCACCACTATAGAAAAGGGAAGAGAAGTTCTTTTCTTGGTGAGGTATGAAGAGCTGTGATTTCTTGTGCCATTAGGCAGAGAAGTATAAAGGAAACTCTGCGCTCTTGATTTCTACTTTGGATCAGTCAGAAATGCTTGTCATTGATATGGTGGTGTTCCAACATCTGCCCTTTCAAATGTTTGGATATACTTGGGAAATAAAGTTTTATTTTAGGCAGTGAAAACATACCTCTCAGTAACATCATTTTAATTTCAGTGGCCTTTAGTGATTTAAAGACACCCTTTATAATTTATCACTATCTCCTACTTTATCTATGGCTTTAGATATTTTTCTCTATTTTCTAAAACACCTTTCCATAAGTCTAGAACAGTAATTAGCAATGGGAGATAAACAATTTTTGTCTTTTCACACCTAATGGCAGGAAAAGAGTAGAGTCCATTTATCCAAATGCATTCAATTGAGAATCAAAATTGTCCCCCCCCCCCTTTTGGAGAAAAAAGGAAAAGAAGGTTTATTGCTTTGCTAGCAAAGAAAAAAAACAGGGGACTCCTGTCCCAAAGGCTATGATCCTGCCCATCAGCAGTAACAGGGTGCTTTTATAGAGGTGATTCAGAGAAAATGAGATTAGGGAGGAGAGATCAGCAAGGAGAAGATCAGGGAGAAGAACAGGGAAAAGAAGGTAAGGGAAAAGATTAGGGAGAAGAAGGTTGGGGAAAAAAAACATGTAAATTACAAAGCCCCAAAGGATATAGTCAAAGCATCAAATGAACCCCTGTTACATTTTCCACTGTCAATTTCCAGCCTCCATTTCTATGGAAAGTGGGCAATGACATCTCCAAGCTACTTTCTGCTGAAATGGGGAAGTAACCTTGTCTCTATTTGGTGGGCTGTGGACAGTTAAGAGCATTCAGCATCAGAACAGTCCAGAGCTCCACTGTGGCAAATGGCAGGTGACAGGACAGGGCATATATAGAGCAGGGATGCAGCCACCTTATATCCTCAGCATGGAAGGAAGTGCCTTCATTCATGAGAGGGGCTCTTTTGTCATATTCCACCCTCTGACTTTCATAATGGCCCTCTTGTTTTCTCACTCTAAATAAAAAAAGATAAATGGGAAAATCTCAATTTTTCCATAACAAATTATGTACTTGCAATGACAAGTGTGGCATGAACTCACTTAAGGTATTCTGAAAGATTGAGATAGGACTGAAGCCAGGGCCCAAGGCAGAAGCTAGTGCTGGTAACAGGAAAGTTGAGAGTGGAAAGGCAAAAGTCAAGGCTTAACCTAAAGGGAAATGGACAAAAAAAGGTCTTATGTTTTTTCATTCACTGAGTGTTTTGCTCTCCTACTTAACAACTAACTGAATAAATTCATGAAACGACTATTTTTTTCTTTATTTGAAGCAAGGATAAAATGTCATTAAGAAATATTTTCTCACAATCGATAAAGCCAATTAAGACAAATATTATTATGTTATTATAGACCAAATAAGGTTGATTTAATTTACAAAACTTCTTAAATGTCTAGAAAAAGAAAGGCACAGAAAGGAAAGTGTTCCAGTGCCAAGGCATACTCCAGGCTCAACATCTGGGGACCACTCCACCCTGTGCCTTTCCAACCCAATCAAGGAAGGTATGAATCTGCAGGCTCCTGTGTGGAGATGGCAGCATGGGAAAGTGGATCAGAAACAGAAATGGGTTTCAGAGACCAAAAAAGCAGGATCAGGCTGTGAGAATGCCCCTCGGGGGCACATATGGCCTCCAACACGTTCTTCTTCCTTTCTATTCTTTTGCATTTACTAATCTACTGGGACAAGGACCTCATCTGCAGCAATGTGGGGCTGCCAAGACCAGATAGGTGCTTAGACAGAAGTCTCCAATCCTATCCATCTATGTGGAAGTCATTTCTGTGCCTTTAAGAATTCTGATCAGCAGCCCTAGTAAACTAGATTGGGTTCTGGTATCCTCAAGGCTTTCCAAGATGAAGAATTTCCCCCCAACCCTGTTCTTTTTCCAGGTGGAGCTCTAGGGTTGCAGAATTCTGTGCCTCCTCGTACAAGAGAGAGAGAAAAAATGAATTTTATTCATCTTTGCATATGTATTGCTTTTAATATTGATTTATTTATTGGAACATATTAAACTGTACATATTGAGGAGGAATTCATGTCATCTTTCCATATATACATATGGAGTGTATTGGTCACATTCATCCACTCTTCTTCCACCTTCTCTTCACACCTTCCCAAGCCCTAACAATCCCTATTCTACATTAAAGTAAAATTTTTAAGATTCTATATTTGAGAGGGAACATGCCATACTTATAGATATTTTCATAACATGTGGCAAAAGATAAACACTCTGTATATGCTTAAGTTAGTACTAATGCAGAGTTTATGACATTGAAAGTAAAGGGATCATTAAACACAGTAGACTGTGGTCCTGTAAGATGCTAAATATATGTACTTCTGACAATTTCAAAGTGAATCTGATAGATAGGCGACAGTGAGTCATGCATGTAATCCCATCTACTCAAAAGATTGAGGTGGAAGGATTTCAAGTTCTAGGATAACCTGAGAAATTTAGTAAGACCCTATCTCAAAAAGAAAATAAATATCAAGTGGATCTGGTACAAGAATGTGAAAAATCCCTTTACATTAGGGAGATGTTTAAAGGGCTTATATTTTTAGCATAATAGTACCAACACATAAGAATAAATATAACTTTAAAAGGGTTGTTAGTTGTATTATGTCTCAGGAACTGTCACTTTCTTTACATTTCCTTTTTCCTTCTTCAGTACTGAGAATTGAAGCTGGATCACTTTAGAACAGAGATACATCCCCAGCCTTTTTTATCATTCTGAAACAGGATCTCTTTCAATTACTCACCCAGGCCTCAAACTTTTACTCTTTCTGCCTCAACTACTCTAGTAGCTAGGATTACAGGTGTATGAGACACCTGTATGAGACAACTGTGCCTGAATGACCTATATGATTTCTTAATATCTAAAATCTACTTTTTGAAATTAACAATTTTGTTCTCCCTCACAGGTTAATCAATCATCACCACCTGTGGCTTAGAAAATTTAAATGTCACTTAAATCTACTATAAGTTGAGACAAGAAATTGAATCTGAACCCTGTTTAGTTATTTGATATTTAAGTCTATAGCTTGCCCTCCCTTCCTTTCCTTCCCTCCCATGATCTCTCTCTTCCCCTTAGTCCTTTTAATGTAGAAACTCATCTGTACAGAAACAAAATAGGCAGTTGATAATTCCTGAGAAGACTGAAGAATTGATCTTCATCTTCTCTCAAACAGTCCTTCCCAAGAGGTCCTAAATTTCATTCTCAGCTAGAGCATAGCCTGTGGTTTAATTTGGAATAGTGAATTAAGCCTTTGTAGAAGAAGGTACATGCCCTGAAGAAATGCTATGTGACATAGGATATCACATATGTAAAGGGAACATAGAGACTGGCATTTCACAATAAGTAACACTTTGTAAAATATTTTAACCTTAATCTAATTAATAACTGATACCATTTGATTTATTATAATTTCATTCAAGATGATTGCTTTCCTTTCTTTTTTTTATTTGTTCTTCTTAGATATACAGAATAGTCATGTGAAGATGATTGGTTTTCCACTGAGTTCATCAGACCCAGCCTTCTGAAGCAATTTGCCTCCAAGAGTACCATCATCACCCAACATAATGAACTCTATATTAGGATTGTGCAAGAAGGGCTGGGGTTGTGGCCCAGTGGTAGAGTGCTCGCCTAGCACATGTGAGGCCCTGGGTTGGATCCTCAGCACCATGTAAAAATAAATTAATAAAAAATAGGTATTGTGTTCAACAACACAAAAAAAATTAAAAAGAAAAGATTCTGCAAGAGATCCATATATAAGCATCTGAATGCTTAGCAGCCACTCAATCCTTTGCCACTTCTCTCAGCCCTAAAACTGATTCTCCTGAAATAGAAGCCAAAATCATGGACCATTTACTTCTGTGTGAAGCAGGTTTTGAATTCTGCAAAGATGACACTGAGATCCCAGTTGCTTTTGATACTGAGCTCAGAAGATTCTAGGCCATGGATACTCCCCTACATTTCTACTGGGAACTGCTCTCTGTGCCATGGGGGCTGCTATATTGGGCTTGTCCTTGATACAGTCAGTTGCCTACAGCCGAGATACTAAGAAACATACCTAGTTCCTCCTGCCTGCCTGCCTGGAACCCTATGCTCATGGCACAGAAGAACTCAAATTCAGCTTCAGGAGAGTGCCATGCTGCAAAGCAACCATAAAGTCATCTGTCCTGGCAGCTTCTTTTGGTCACATCCATGTAGTCCTGGAGAGAGGCTCCCCAGAAACATGCTGATCTTTAACCCTGGGCTATGATCTATGAGTCCTACAAGTACTCAGTATTCAATTTGAGGGATTCTATTTATTCTTCTTTTCAGACAAATGTAAGATTTCTCTCTCACACATGGCTCTTTGTTTACTTTCTAATTGGCAAGAGATATTGTTTTTATAGGCCCTCATAAATATTTGATTCTCTTGTTCAAAAGTAGACAGAATGAAGGGAGAACAGAGTTGGAGGTGGGGGACACAGGTCTTATTCTGAGCTGTGCTATGAACTTGCTATTAGAGTCTTAGAGAAGGGCTCCTCTTGCTTTGGTGGGAAGAGTTTTGGAAGGTATCCAGGGGGAACAATGCAAAAGAGCCCAGCTGTTGGCTACAAACAAATCTATCCAAGTATAGAAAAGAATGTGTGGCAGGAGTTCCTTAGTTGGGAAGTGTGTCTCCTTGGATAGTACTTTTGTTCTGCATCTACTTAAGGAAGACCCTGGAAATCTCCAGTTTCTAATGCCTTCACACAGCTGCCCCTGGCCAGCACAGCCTCTCTCAGACACTGGCCCCATTCAGACTAATGCCACTCAGATATGATTTATTTATTTATTTATTTATTTATTTTTATAAAGAGAGAGTGAGAGAGGGAGAGAGAGAATTTTTCAATTTATCTGCGTATTTGCATTTATTTTTTTCATATTTAACTTTTTTTATTGATTGTACAAAACATTACAGAGCTCATGATAAATCATCTTTTATACATTTGACTCAATTGGGTTTTGAACTCCCATTTCTATCCAAAATACAGATTGAAGAATCAGATCTGTTACATACTCATATTTTTACATAATGGCATATTAGTGACTGTTGTATTCTGCTACCTTTCCTATCCCCTACTATCCCCCCTCCCCTCCCCTCCCATCTTCCCTCTCTGCGTCCTCTGCTGTTGTTCAATTCTCTTTCTTTTTTCCCCCCTCCCCCTTGCCAATCATAACCTCTTATACTTTTGTGTATCATTGAAGGTCTCCTGCCATTTCCATATGCTTTCCCTTCACTCTCCCTTTCTCCCCCTCATTCGTCTTTGTTTACTGTTAGTCTTTTCCTCATGCTCTTCCTTCCTGTTCTGTTCTTAGTTGCTCTCTTTATATCAAAGAAGACATTTGGAATTTGTTTTTTAGGGCTTGGCTAGCTTCACTTAGCATAATCTGCTCTAATGCCATCCATTTCCCTGCAAATTCTATGATTTTGCATTTCTTAGTGCTGCATAATACTCCATTGTATATAGATGCCACATTATTTTTATCCATTCATCTATTGAAGGGCATCTATGTTGGTTCCACAGTCTAGCTATTGTGAATTGTGCTGCAATAATCATTGATGTGGCCGTATCCCTATAGTGCGCTCTTTTAAGGTCCTCAGGGAATAGTCCGAGAAGGGCAATAGCTGGGTCAAATGGTGGATCCATTACCAGCTTTCCCAGGAATCTCCATACCGCTTTCCAAATTGCCCTCACATTTTGCAGTCCCACCAGCAGTGTACAAGTGTACCCTTTTCCCCACATCTTCGCCAACACTTATTGTTGTTTGATTTCATAATGGCTGCCAATCTTACTGGAGTGAGATGGTATCTTAGGGTGGTTTTGATTTGCATTTCTCTGATTGCTAAAGATGGTGAGCATTTTTTCATGTACTTGTTGATTGATTGTATGTCCTCCTCTGAGAAATGTCTGTTCAGGACCTTGGCCCATTTGTTGACTGGGTTATTTGTTATCTTATTGTTTAATTTTTTGAGTTCTTTGTACATTCTGGATATTAGGGCTCTATCTGATGTGTGAAAGGTAAAAATTTGTTCCCAGAATGTAGGCTCTCTATTTACCTCTTTTATTGTTTCTCTTGCTGAGAAAAAACTTTCTAGTTTAAGTAAGTCCCATTTGTTTATTCTTGTAGTTAACTCTTGGGCTATGGGTGTCCTATTAGGGAATTTGGAGCCCGACCCCACAATATGTAGATCGTAGGCAACTTTTTCTTCTATCAGACTCCATGTCTCTGATTTGATATCTAGCTCCTTGATCCATTTTGAGTTAACTTTTGTGGCTGGCGAGAGAAAGGGATTCAATTTCATTTTGTTGCATATGGATTTCCAATTTTCCCAGCACCATTTGTTTAAGATGCTATCCTTTCTCTATTGCATGTTTTTAGCCCCTTTATCAAATATAAGATAGTTGTAACTTTGTGGATTAGTCTCTGTGTCCTCTATTCTGTATCATTGGTCCACCCTCCTGTTTTGGTACCAGTACCATGCTGTTTTTGTTACTATTGCTTTGTAGTACAGTTTGAACTCTGGTATCGCTATACCTCCAGATTCACACTTCCTGCTTAGAATTGCTTTTGCTATTCTGGGTCTTTTGTTTTTCCATATGAATTTCATGATTGCTTTATCTATTTCTACAAGAAATGCCGTTGGGATTTTGATTGGCATCGCATTAAACCTGTAGAGAACTTTGGGTAATATCGCCATTTTGATGATGTTAGTTCTGCCTATCCATGAACAGGGTACATTTTTCCATCTTATGAGATCTTCTTCTATCTCTCTCTTTAGGGTTCTGTAGTTTTCATTGTATAAATCTTTCACCTCTTTTGTTAGGTTGATTCCTAAGTATCTTATTTTCTTTGAGGATATTGTGAATGGAGTGGTTTTCCTTATTTCCATTTCAGAGGTTTTGTTGCTGATATACAGGAATGCCTTTTATTTATGCGTGTTGATTTTATAACCTGCCACTTTGCTGAATTCATTTATTAACTCTAGCAGCTTCTTTGTAGACCCTTTTGGGTCTACAAAGAAGCTGCTAGAGTTAATAAAGTTAATAAAGCTGTTAAGTATATTATCATGTCATCCGCAAATAGCAATAATTTAATTTCTTCTTTTCCTATCTTTATGCCTTTAATTTCTTTTGTCTGTCTAATTGCTCTGGCTAGTACTTCGAGAACTAAATTGAATAGAAGTGGTGATAGAGGGCACCCCTGTCTTGTTCCAGATTTTAGAGGGAATGCCTTCAGTTTTTCTCCATTTAGGTTGATGCTAGACTGAGGTTTAGCATATATAGCTTTTACAATGTTGAGGTAAGTTCCTGTTATCCTTAGTTTTTCTAGTGTTTTGCACATAAAGGGATGCTTTACTTTGTCAAATGCTTTTTCTGCATCTATCGAGATGATCATATGGTTCTTGTCTTTAAGTCTATTGATGTGGTGAATAGCATTTATTGATTTCCGTATATTGAACCAGTCTTGCATCCTAGGGATGAATCCTACTTGATCATGGTGCACAAGTTTTCTGATATGTTTTTGTATTCGATTCGCCAGAATTTTATTGAGAATTTTTGCATCCAAGTTCATTAGAGTTATTGGTCTGTAGTTTTCTTTCTTTGAGGTATCTTTGTCTGGTTTTGGGATCAGAGTGATGTTGGCCTCATAGAATGAATTTGGAAGAGCTCCTTCTTTTTCTATTTCTTGAAATAGCCTAAAAAGTATTGGTATTAATTCTTCTTTAACGGTTTTGTAGAACTCCGCTGTATACCCATCAGGTCCAGGGCTTTTCTTGGTTGGTAGTCTTTTGATGGCTTTTTCTATTTCTTCCTTTGTTATTGGTCTGTTTAAATTGTGTGTGTCTTCCTGTCTCAATCTGGGAAAATCATATGCCTTAAGAAATTTATCGATATCTTCACTATCTTCTATTTTATTGGAATATAGGGTTTCAAAATACTTTCTAATTATCTTCTGTATTTGTGTAGTGTCTGTGATATTGCCTTTTTCATACCGTATGGTAGTAATTTGAGTTCTCTCTCTTCTTCTTTTCGTTAGTATGGCTAAGGGCTTGTCTATCTTATTTATTTTTTCAAAGAACCAACTTTTAGTTTTATCTATTTTTTCAATGTTTTTTTTTGTTTCAATTTCATTGATTTCTGCTCTAATTTTAATTATTTCTTGTCTTCTACTACATGTGCTGTTGTGTTGCTCAACCTTTTCTAGATTTTTGAGGCGTACTGTGAGTTCATTTATTTTATTATTTTATTTATTTTTTTTTGAGGAAAGAACTCCAAGAAATGAATTTCTCTCTTAAAACTGCTTTCATTGTGTCCCATAGATTCCGGTATGTTGTGTCTGTATTATCATTTGACTCTAAGAATTTTTTCATCTCCTCCTTTATGTCTTCTGTAACCCATTGATCATTCAATAACATATTGTTCATTTTCCATGTGGTATAGGGTTTTTCCTTCCTTCTTTTATCATTGATTTCCAATTTCATTCCATTATGGTCAGATATGGTGCATGGTATTATCTCCACGCCTTTATATTTTCTAAGAGTTGCCTTATGGCATAATATATGGTCTATCTTTGAGTAGGATCCATGTGCTGCTGAGAAAAACGTTTATCCACTTGATGATGGTTGATATATTCTATATATGTCGGTTAAGTCTAGGTTGTTGATTGTGCTGTTGAGTTCTATAGTTTCTTTATTCAGTTTTTGTCTAGGCAAGATTGGTGTGTTGAAGTCACCCATAATTATTGTGTAGTGGTCTATTTGACTCTTGAACTTGAGGAGGGTTTGTTTTATGAACGTTGCAGCTCCATTGTTTGGTGCATACAAATTGATAATTGTTATGTCTTGTTGGTGGATGGTTCCTTTGAACAGTATATAGTGCCCTTCTTTATCCTTCTTGATTAACTTAGGTTTGAAGTTGATTTTACTCGATATGAGTATGGCCACTCCTGCTTGCTTCCGAGGGCCATGTGAGTGGTATGATTTTTCCTAACCTTTTACATTCAGCCTGAGTATGTCTTTTCTTATCATATGAGTCTCCTGAAGACCGCATATTGTTGGATTTGGTTTTTTGATCTAGGTTACTAGCCTATGTCTCTTGATTGGTGAGTTTAGGCCATTAATATTTAAGGTTACAATTGAGATATGATTTGTACTTCCAGTCATGCTTCTTTATGTATTTATTTTAGTTTGGCTAGTTTTACTTTTTGGTTATTTTCCTCCCCCTTAACTGAGATACATTCTGCTATTGGTTTTGGGCACTATTTTTTAATTCCTCTTCTTGTAGTATTTTGCTCAAAATACTTTGCAGTGCTGGTTTTCTTGCTGCGAATTCTTTTAGCTTTTGTTTATCGTGAAAGATTTTAATTTCGTTGTCAAATCTGAAGCTCAATTTTGCTGGATACAGTATTCTTGGTTGGAATCCATTATTTTTCAGCGTTTGAAATACATTGTTCCAGGATCTTCTCGCTTTCAAAGTCTGTGATGAGAAATCAGTCATTAACCTAATTGGTTTACCCCTGAATGTAATCTGCCTCTTTTCTCTCGTAGCTTTTAATGTTCTCTCCTTGTTCTGTATGTTGGCTATCTTCATTATTATGTGTCTTGGAGTTGGTCTATTATGGTTTTGAATGTTTGGGGTCCTGTAGGCTTCCAGGATTTGGCAATTCATTCTATCTTCCATCTCTGGGAAGTTTTCTACAATTATTTCATTTAATATGCTGTCCATTCCTTTGGTTTGAATCTCTGTGCCTTCTTATATCCCGATGACTCTCAAATTTGTTCTTTTTTTAATGACATGCCATATCTCTTGAATAGATTGCTCGTGGGATTTAAGCATCTTTTCTGTGTTGACTATACTCTTTTCAAGTTTATAAACCTTGTCTTCATTATCTGATGTTCTGACTTCTACTTGATCAAGTCTATTTGTAATATTCTCGTTTTAGTTTTTAATTTGGTTTATAGTTTCCTGCAAATCTAAGATTATTGTTTGATTTTTTTTAAGATCTCTGTCTCCTGGTAGAGCTCTTTTTTGCCATTTGAATTTGTTTGTTTAATTCATTTTTAAAATATACTTTTATTTCTTGGACTTGCTGTCTCACGTCTTCTCTAATATTCCTTTCCATTTGAGTTAGGTATGCCTTGAGTTCTTTCCCTATCCCTGCTTCTGATGTTTCTATGTCCTCCTGTAGAATTAAGTTGTCTTGCATTGTTTGTACTCCTTTTTTCCCTTGTTTTCTCATGTTGTCCACGTTACTTTCCAGCTCTTTTTGATTGTCGTGTTTCTGCTCTCTTCTATAGCTTTGTTTTGGTTCTGTATTACTCTGATGTCTCTCCTTTGTGTTGTTACACTATGCCTGCTAACATGGATTCCGCTGGGAAGGAATTCCGACGTCCAAGCTCCAGTGACGACACTACTCTGCTATGGCGGGCCCCAGGCTCCTTGCCGGGGTGTCCTAATGGGGGGGTGTGACTGGACTATCTCTGTTTGGTTTCAGTTCCCGGTCTTGGCAGGCGGGCGGTCTCCAGCCACCCAGTATCACAGGCCGTGGGCGGATGATCGGTCGCCTGTGGGCGACGTTCTCCTACCGCCTAGTTACGCAGGCAGTGGGTGAACTGTCCTCGGTGGGCCTGCAGTTTCCAGCCGCCCAGTTGAGAGGGCCTTGCCTCTAGTCTCCTGGTTTCTCCTGCTAGTCTTGGTTTCTCCTGCTAGACCAGATTTTTCATGAGTGATGGCTCTCGGCAGTTCAAACTGTACTCTGGGTCTGCAGTTTGTTGGGTGTGGAGGATGACTATTGGGAACCCCGGCACTCTATTGTTTTGTTTCTGTTGTGGGGGATGGGACTGTACCGCTTCCTTCCCCCTCTGAAATTCCGTACTCAGCCCGGGGGTCAGTGCTGGGTTGGCTGGCGGGATTCCACCGATTCGAAGCCACTTTTCTCCCTGCTTGCTAATTAATCGCTTCTCTGTGAGGCCAGGCCTTCTGTAGCCATGGGGCAGTCCGCACGAATCAGTCGGCCTGGATCTCCGGGGTCTCACAGTTGGCTATTGGGATCCCCGGCACTATATTGCTTTAATTTTTTCTGCTTGCCCCTCCCCCAGCACTGGCTAGCCAGGTTTCGTTTGGGCTGCTGATGGGAGGAGGGGTTGAAGGTCAGGTGTCTCTAGTTTTCCCCTAGTCTTTATGCAGGCTCACTCTGATACTCCCTCCCCCGTAAAGCCTAGGAGAGATTTTATGTGAATTCCCCCATGTCTGGGGGGTGAGCTGAGTGACACACACCTGTTTTGATGTTGCAATCTGTCAGAGAGTGGCGGTGTATACTTCAGCTTTCCAAGATGGTGTCCGCTGTGGAGGATGGGACTGTACCGCTTCCTTCCCCGTCTCTGCTTTTTTTCCTTGATCAGAAAATTGTTTGAAATGCTTTTTGCTTTCTACAAATTTCTGAATTTTACTTCCCCCTTTTTATTATTGATTTCTAGCTTCATTCCATTATGTGTTTAGAAGACACTGATGGCTATCTTTACAATGTTTTTTAAAAAACCTTCATTATGGACCATGAATACCTTTCAGGAGGGATTATAACCAAACCTACTCCAAAGAGCCCCAAGTCCTCCTCTTATATTGGTGACTCATTTTTCAAGATAGGAGTTGGACATAGTGGGGAATGAAGTGATAGATCAATCAGATTACAGCACCAGATCTGAAACTCAAAACTCATTTCCCATTTTTAAATTGCTGTTTGGAAGTATTCCTATTGTACCATGCAGGCAGAGCTCAAGAAGGAAAAGGGTTACAACCAAACCATATTGTGTGAATCTAGGTATTGTGCTTGAAACCTTGCTAAAGCCAGAAGAAAAATGTCTATTTTTCAGTGACTTGTATGAAGCAAGACTGCCTCCCATTTACAGAAAACTGACAGATGCTAGATTTTTGTTGTTGTTATTAATCTCATTAACTAAGCTTTGTGATGGTATTTCCTTTCAGGATTAAAGCCAACACCACCCAGGTTCCCAGTCTGTGGTTAGAAACTCCCTGGAGGCCAGAAGGGTTTAAGCACACCCAAACTGCTGCCTGCTAAGTCCCATATACCAGGTGGTGCCTGATCTGAGGCCCACAATGCCATAGAGTAGTGTTTTCCCTGCTGTGTGCCACAGGCTTGGAATTCTGCAGACCAGGCACCAGGGCTCTAGAGGCCACCAACCCTGATCTCAATATATCCTGGGCCCTTGCCGCTGCCCTTCTACATTCACCTGCCAGATATCTCCTATGACTGCCAAGACTTCCACTGCAACCTGCATTCCACATCCTGAGGATGTCGTTCCTAGCATGGGTTAGGAAAAGATGACTTTCCCAGAGGACACAGCACCTTGAACCAGGACACAGAGCCTCTTGTGCTGGACAGGGCATTCTCAACCCAGACCAAGCCCCAGGTGTCCCACCATTGACCACCTGCTGGGGCTCCCTTGTCTTGTTCCAGGTGCACCTGTGATGGAAATCTGGAGCCCAAGACCTCTGGTAGTGGGGATCTTTGTAAGAGTCCTCTTCCTTCTGCCCCTGCAAGCCACCATGTGACACAGTCTGTCTGGGCACAAAATCACGAGCCATTCAAGCAGGAACAAACTTTATTTCCAAACCTCCCGCGAAGGCCAAGCACGTGGCCTTCTCCCAGGACACACTACTCCAACAACAGGAAATCCCTCCTCTGGAATTCCCTCCTACCACACTTCTCCAACCAATGGGAACTCTCCTGGAGTCCCCCAGAGCTCCAAAGTAGCAGGCCTAGGCAGACAGCAGGGGTCTAATCTCCAACTGAATGCACATCTTAACATAATCATTATCATCTCAATGGCTTGCTGATGTCACCTTTCAACCAAAAATGCCATACCTCATTCCTACTTGGCTATAGCTCTCAGCAACCATGGGACTAGCCAAATCTGCTGGCAGTGGATCCAGGCCCTTCTGCATAGGACTTCTTGAGGCTGCTTGAGTCTGCAACCTTTGGGGCTCAGCACCATTGAGATTTCCTTTGTTTGGAGGACCATTTTGGAACAGATCCTATAACAGTAATGCTTGCCATGGAGGCTTCACAGCTATTGTGCATGTTTCTTTTTTCTTCTTTTTTCTCAATAAAATTGTGCTAAAATGTGAAATTCTTGGGTATAGTGTACTCCTGCGGGGATTGGGGAAAGGGGAGGCTCAGAACCCTGAGTGGTGAGAGACCATGTTCAGATCTAAGAGGGCCCATCCTCACTGCTGTTGCATTGCTTATTGGCATGGTGGGTTGGTGGCATCTTCTGAGTACAGGTTGGGCAGACAGGGCACTTGTGTATTGGGTGTTCTACAAGCACTAAGTCTCCAAGCAGATACAGAGCAGCCTTGAGAACCCACATGAGAAATGATCTTATGTGCCACCTTGTCATCTGTTTCCCCCACGACTATTTCAGGGGTGCCTCCCCATCTGGATCACAGGAGCCTCTATACACTTGACTGCACTCACTGCGAGGCCTCTCTACAGACCCCAGAAGCTAGACCTCCAAACTCTGGGCCTAGGTATTCACCCATTGGCATAGATCTTTCAGAAGACTTCACCCAGAATATTTTGCTGTCAAGGGCCTTTCAATGAACTCTGCTAAGGCTGGCCTTCCTGGTACCTTCTTTTTCTTGGGTTTTTAAAAGTTTCAACTTGAAATCATACTCTGGTTTTGACAACCTTATCAGATACATCCTGAATACTTTTAGATAACAAGATGCATCCCCAATAGTTTTTTGTTCTTATTTTGACACATGATGTAGTGCAGTTGCTGAAGCTTGTCTTGATTCTGTAATCCTTTTGCCTCAGCCTCCTAGGTCACTGAGATTACAAGCCTGTACTACCCTGACACATATTGCAAGATTTATCTTTACAATCAATTTAATATTCAGGGAGCTGGAGTACTGTTTCTCAGTGATATTTTACAAAATATCAAAATGGATCTAAACATTTGCTCCTGTGAAATAACTGAAAAAGAACAATCATGTAAAGTAATTCTAATGAATATATGACAAACGATTCTGCTAGCTAAATGTGCTAAGGCATTTAGTATCTAACTCTGGAAAGAAAGTGGATTCAATAAGTTGTATAAGTATAGCATCTATTTGATAAGACTAAATGCAAGTGATAACTTCAATTTGCATCAGAAACATTACTCCCTGTAGTGTATAAAAGAATAGAGTATCTTGGTTTTAAATCAACACATGAGATGGTATTTCATAGGTTTTTAAGTTGAGATATAAAAGTCTAATCCCTTGGATTGACATTTATGTTTGTCTTTGCACATGGTATATGTCTCCTGGGTTGAATTTTCACCCTGAGCTCTTTTCATATAGTCATAGTTTGGCATTCTTATTTCATCTCGAAGGGCTCCCTCTCTCCCTCTCTCATTCCCTTCTTTCCTTCCTCCTTTCTTCTTTCCTTCTACCTTTCTTTCTTTTTTTTTCTTTGGAGAAACCGCGCACAACTTTGATAGATCCCAAGCTCCAGGATTAATACTGTGACTTCTATTGCCAATGCAGTTCCAGACACTGACTTCTTCCTGGACTAAAGGTAGTTTCTTCTTCCTGAATCTTTTCCTCTGGTACATTTTCTTCTGGTACTCTATAGCTCTATTCAGTGATCTTCTCCCCCCACCAAGGTTTCACCCAATTTTGACTGCTGATATGTTTTTGCCTTAACACTACAAGAGTGTTTCTCCTAGAGCAGCAAAGTAATGATGCTTGGGGGCAGTGTGAACCTGGAATCTGGAAAGAGAGTTCAGATTACACTGGGAATCCAGAGTTCTTGATTGTTATGGTGCTAAATGGAGTCACAAAGAGATGTTAGTAGGTCAAAGATTTGAAATCATAATTGAAGATTCAGCAAGACAACAGATTGGGATGAGTAATAGTGAATAAAAAAAGTGGATGTGAATGAGGCAAAGAAGAAACAAAGTACATAAAACTGGACACTTAATGCTTTTGAACATACTAATCATTGATACTTAAATAGAATCAATGACATTCACCCAAAATTAATTAGAAAAATGCTGAAAATTAAGAACTCTTTTCAAATTCTCTCAGACAAATATATAATACTACTAGTTTCTTCAGTAGGAAAGATAAGGCTAGCCTCACTAATGTTAGACAAAAGAAAACTAAAAGAAACACACATTTAAATGGCATATTAGAAAGTGAAGAATATTTATTAGAGGGTACAGGGATGTAGGTCAGTGGTGGAGCACTTGCCTAGCATGCATGAGTCCTTGGATTTGATTCCTACTTTATAAAAAAGAAGAAGGAATTGTCATTATAACCCAGTCATTAAAAAGTTGGCAAAAATACATCTCTCAATACTGGTTGTTTGAAAGAGTTTGGTAGGATACTTGAATCTGCAACATAGCCATGTATACTATCAATTTTAAATATACTGTTTGACACAGGAATTCCACTTTTAAAATTTTATTCCATAGATTCATTCCCAGAAAACAAGAAACTCTATGAACAGCAACAATTACAAAAATAGTGTTCTTTAATTGTACAAGATAAAAAAAGATCCACTTAGTTAGAAACAAGGCAGCCTTTAGAAATCAAAACAGAATTGATTGTATAGAGGTTCTAGAACATATTAAAAGTCCTTATAAATCCAAGAGGTAGGGAGTATTAGGGATTTCTACATCTATGTACATGTTTATAGTAATGAAAACATGGGTTCCCATTGACATGGAATCATGTAGATTTTAAATCCCTAAACAAAAATAATGATGCTACACAATTTTAAAGATTTTGTGTAGGACCTTTAATGTTTCACTTTCATTTTTTTCTGTGTCTTCCTGGAAATTATTCTAGTGAAATGAAATTTAAGTAATGGCTTTTTTAGCAAAATATTTGTAGAATCACAAAAAACTACAAAAATATTGAGATTTTATTCTGAAAAATGGATGCAAATGGTATCAAAAGTAATTCAATTAAGAAACTTATTAAATTATGAAATAGATGCAAAAGATACTGAAGATTATTAAAAGACACACTTTTAAACCTTACAAAGATTAGTTAAGGTTAGTTAAAGATTAATTAAGTAAAAGTGTCATAGTACAATTAAATGGAGTTCTAGTCAGGACATACTTTCTTTTCTTCCTGTTACATTCCCTTATTCAGACTAAAGCACTTGGCCTCTTCCTGTGCTACTTGTCAAAAGCTAAGCCTTCCTCAGGCTGAGGAATTGGAACAGAACCTGTAGCCCTCTGCCCCTTGCAGGGACCCACCCTGAATCTTGGCCCCAGGCACACTTGTAACTTCAGGGATTCATTCCTGCACTGAAAAGGCTATCAATACATTAAATTAAAAATCCTTTCACTATGATTTTAAGACAAGATGTTAATATTATATATCAGATGATATATTAGGTATGTGAGTTAATTGTTTTCTTTTAGTTTTACAAGAAATGAAATCAATTTTGTAGGCCCCTAAAGTATTATAAGGCTTTAGGCACTTTCCTAGTGGGTGGATGAGTCCTGCCTGGTATCTTAGGGATTTGTGTTAGCACCAGCTGGGGCTCTATCTCTAGGGAGGCCAAATTATAAACCTACTTCAAAGCAGAGTTCACTTGGTCCTGCATGGGTAAGATGAAACTTTGTGAAGGAATTTATGCTTCTGTGTGTGTTCTTAGACTCCCAAGGATATAAACTACTCCTCCTTGGATCTTTCTGACAAAAATTGTGACAGTAAAATCCACACTGATTTCTTTCTCTCAAACATAGATATTTCTTCATGTATTATAAGTCTACATGTATCATTTTCAATTCAAGATCATGAGACTCTTTTTTTTTTTTTTTTTTTTTTTTTTAAAGAGAGAGTGAGAGAGAGAGGGGGACAGAGAGAGAGAGAGAGAGAGAGAGAGAGAGAGAGAGAGAGAGAGAATTAACATTTATTTATTTTTTCTTAGTTCTTGGCGGACACAACATCTTTGTTGGTATGTGGTGCTACTGAGGATCGAACCCAGGCCGCACGCATGCTAGGCGAGCGCGCTACCGCTTGAGCCACATCCCCAGCCCCAAGAGACTCTTGATTATATTTCAGAAAAATAATACCATAGAGAAAATAATTGTAAACATAATCTTTAAGGAGATTCTTGCCCTAAAATTAAAAAAAAAATAGGCCTGGGGTTGTGACACAGTGATAGAGCATTCACCTAGCACATTTGAGGCTCTGGGTTAGATCCTCATCAGCACATAAAAAAATAAATGAAAATAAAGATATTGGGGCTGGGGATGTGGCTCAAGTGGTAATATGCGTGCCTGGCATGTGCAAGGTGCTGGTTTCAATCCTCAGCACCACATAAAATAAAATAAAGATGTTGTGTCCACTGAAAACTGAAAAATAAATATTAAAAAATCTCTCTCTCTCTCTCTCTCTCTCTCTCTCTCTCTCTTTATCTCTCTCTCTCTCTCTCCCCTCTCTCCCTTTAAAAAAATAAAAATTAAATCAAATTAAAAGTCCTTTCACTCTGATTTTAAGACAAGATGTTAATATTAAATATCAGATGTTATATTAGGTATGAGAGTTAATTGTTTACTTTTAGTTTTACAAGAAATGAAAACAATTTTGTATGCCCCTAAAGTATTATAAGGCCTTAGGAACTTTGTCTAGTGGGTGGGTGTGTCCAACTGCAACTAAAAAACAAATTTTAATTTTTTAAAAAACGCATAATTCCTTTCAATGTAAGATTTTGAAATAGAGTTAGTGATTGTGAATGTCAGCCAGCTTTGTGTACTACCTCTATGCAATTGACCATTATCAATCCCTAAAATGTCTGTAATTCCAGATACTCAGGAGGTTGAGACAAGAGAATCACAAGTTCCATTCTAGACTCAGTAATTTAATGAGGCCACAAGCAACTTAGTGAGAGTCTCTTAAAAGATAAAAACAGCAGAGGATGTAACTCAGTGTTAAGGTGCCCCAGTTCATACCCAAGTACCAAGAAAAAAACAGAGTTTAATGTCAGTTTTTCTTTTTTTTCCTATTATTTTATTTTGCCAGCATTATTTTTTATCATGTGCTATGCTATGTGTTTCTTTTCATGATTTTCAATACTGAAAGCATAAGTTGTATAAAGACTTCTAGAGAGTTGTAATTTTGTTTTATGCAAATTTAACCAAAAGAAACTACATTTATGACAATGCTAATTATTTGGCTAGGGTGTGTGTGTGTGTGTGTGTGTGTGTGTAAAACAATGAAAACTTATTCAAAAATGAAAAGATGTCCTTTTGTACAACTACTTTTGTAAAATATAAAATTTCCACAGACTTCCCCGACTGACACTGAGCTGGGGCAGGAGGAACACAGCTTTCCTGAATCTTAGATGCAGTCCTGGTCTTCAGCAGCCTCAGAAACTGCGAACATGGCCGCCTCTTTGTACTTCACACAGTCTCCTGAGATTACAGTGTCTCCAGGAGGCAACACTGGCTTCAATTGGCCCCAGTCTTCAGGGAAGTTGGGTAGCTACTGAGCAGAAGGCTGCACTCTGGATCCCAGAATCCTTCTGGGTGCAGCAGAGGGGATGCCCTCTGCTTCAGAGGTACTGAGCCAGGTTCCCCTCACCTCACACCATTGAAAAATGGTTTATGAACTCCCAGGACCAGATTTGCAGAGTGCTCCTCAAACTCTAATGTGAAAAGGAATCACCAGACCATCATTTAAAAAGAGATTCTGAATCAATAGGTGGAACCTGAGAGTGCAGTTCTAACCAGCCCTCTGGTGAAGCCCACAGAAAGGGACCACGGCACAGAGTACTGGAGGACTAATAACCACAGCCAACACAAGCAGGGCTTACAAGACAAAGCTTTTCCTATTTTCTTTTCACAAACCAGACCCTGCAGTTGGCTGCTGCAGCACATCAAACACCACTATAGAAAAGGAAAGAGAAGTTCTTTGCTTGGTGAGGTATGAAGAGCTATGATTTCTTGTGCCATTAGGCAAGGAGGTATGAAGGAAACTCTGCACTCTTGATTTCTGCTTTGGATCAGTCAAAAATGCTTATTGTCGGTACCTTGGTGCTCCAACATCTGCCCTTTCAAATGTTTGGATATACTTGGGAAATAAAGTATTATTTTAGGCAGTGAAAACTTACCTCTCAGTAACATCATTTTAATTTCAGTGGCCTTTAGTGATTAAAAGATACCCTTTATAATTCATCACTATTTCCTACTTTATCTATGGCTTTAGATATTTTTCTAAAACACCTTTCCATAAGTCTAGAACAGTAATGAGCAATGGGAGATCAAAAGTCATTGTCTTTTCACACCTAATGTCAGGAAAAGAGTAGAATCCATTTATCCAAATGATCCAATTGAGAATCAAAATTGCCTCCCCTCCCTTTTTTTTTTTTTTTTTTTTGAGAAAAAAGGAAAAAGAAGGTTTATTGCTGTGCTGGCAAAGGAGAAACACAGGGTACTCCTTTCCCAAAGGCTGTAATCAGGCCCATCAGCAGGAACAGGGAGCTTTTAAAGAGGTGATTCTGAGAAAATAACATTAGGGAGGAGAGATCAGCAAGGAGAAGATCAGGGAAAAGAAGGTAAGGGAAAAGATTAGGGAGAAAATCAGGGAAAAGAAGGTTGGGAAAAAGAAAAAAAAACATGTAAATTTCAAAGCCCCAAGGGATATAGTCAAAGCATTAAATGAACCCCTATTACATTTTCCAACTGTCAATTTCTAGCCTCTATTTCTATGGAAAGCGGGAAATGACATCTCCAAGCTACTTTCTGCTGAAAGGGGGAAGTAACCCAAAGTCCTTGTTCTCTATTTGGTGGGGCATAGACAGTTAAATGCATTCAGCATCAGAACAGTCCAGAGCTCCACTATGGCAAATAGCAGGGGACTGAACCACATATACATAGAGCAGGGATGCAGCCACCTTGTATCCTTGCATGGAAGTAAGTTACTTCATTCTTGAGAGGGGCTATTTGTCATGTTCCACCCTCTGCCATTCATAATGGCCCTCTAGATTTCTCACTCTAAATAAAACAAGATAAATAGGAAGTCTCAATTTCCGATAACAAATTATGTACTTTCAATGATAGGTGTGGCATGGACTCACTTAAGGGATTCTGAAAGATAGGAATAGGATTGAAGTCAGGGCCCAAGCCAGAAGCTAGTGGTGGTAATAGATAAGTTCAGAATGGGAAGGCAAAAGTCAAGACTTAACCTACACGCAAATAGACAAAAAAGGTCTTATGTTTTCCCATTCACTAAGTGTTTTGCTTTCCTATTTAACAACTAACTGAAAAAACTCATGAAATGACTACTTATTTTTTCTTTATTTGAAGTGAGGATAAAATGTCATCAAGAAATATTCCCTCACAATCCAAAAAGCCAATTAAGACATATATCTTTATGTTAGTATACCAAATAAGGTTGATTTAATTTGAAAAACTTCTTAAATGTCTAGAAAAAGAAAGGCACCAGAAGGAAATTGTCCCTGTGCCAAGGCATATTCAAGGATCAAGATCTGGGCACCACTCCACCCTGTGCCTTTCAAACCCAACTGAAGAAGATGTGAATCTGCAGGCTCCTGGGTGGGGATGGCAGCATGTAACAGTGGATCAGAAACAGAAATAAGCTTCAGAGACCAAGAAAACAGAAAGCAGCAGCAAATGCAAGCGCATTCCTCTTGAACACTTCCTGACCCTGCTGTGATTGCATGTCGCACTCTTGCTTCTTCTCTCTTCCAAAGCAGGCTGTGCCAGCGATTCTCCAGAAGCCTTTGGCCTACTACTAGGGGAGCACCCTGATCTCTCTTGTTCTGGGGATTTATCCGCTTGTTCTTCCAGCTCTCCAGCCCACAGACTGCCACTTTGGACTATCCAGCTTCTGGCGCGTAAGTCAACCCAGTGAGTCTCCTTTTCATCACCAAACTTCCTGTTGATTCTGTTCCTCTCGAGAACCCTAATGCAGAGGGATTGAGCCCAAACTGCTTAACCACGGAGCCACATCCTCAGCATTTTTTTTTTTTAGCTAGCTCAATTGCTGAGGCTGGCTTTGAACTTGCAATCCTCCAGCCTCAGCCTCCTCCAAGGCGAACTCATAGTCTCTCTCCATCTCTCCCTCTCTATTTCTCCGTCTTCTCTCACTTTCCCTCCCTGGAGACCAGGGTCGTCAGGGTCAGGTGTGGGTCATGGCCACCAGTGGTGGGGATCCCGGGAATTTAGAAAGTGGTTTGAAACCTATCTATCAACAACATCGGTTCAATCCAACGGGGACATCCGAGATGATTGAATTTGCCCTTCAGCAGAAATGTACCCATGAGATCCTGTCTCCATAAGTTCCACACCCTGTGTTTCAGGTCAAGAGGAGCCCAGGAGAGTAGAAATCATCTGGCAAGCGGTCTCTGAAGACTCTTCCCCCTCTGAGAGTCTGCAGCTATGGAGAAGCATTTTCCCTGCTGTGTGAGGGAGGCCTGGGATTGCGGAGAGTATGCCCCAGGGCCCCAGGCTCTGCCAGCCGTTGAGGAAGCAGATGCTGGGCCCTGGCCTCTGCCTTTGTATCCCAGGCTGGGCTTCCTTTCTGGGGATCACCAGGACTTGAACCGCGAAACACTTTTACCACCCTGTGGGTTTCTCAGCTCTGACTGCCCCATCCACGGATCCGGATTGCACAGCACTTTGAGAAGAGGCCCAGGGCTGCCTGCCTGCCTGCCCTGGCCCAAGGCCTCAGACCCAGCAGGAGACACAGGCCCCACCAGGAGAGTCGGACGCCTCTAAGAAACCAGGAAGACCGGTGCCCAGGCTGCCCCATTGGACCAAGGGATCCCGAGATTGCCCACACTCTTTCCAGCATTTTGCTGTGCGGGTGCCAGGAGCCTCTGCCCGAGGTTTCCGCTCCCATGCAGAGGCTTTACATTGGAAGGCTCTGCACTCCTGGCTGCCTGCCTTTGGCGCGAGAGCACTGGCGTCTCCGTGAACATGCTGCAATGGATGATCCTCTGAGAAGAAACCGTGTTCCAATAGACAATTCTCAGATGAGCAGTCGAGGGAGAAGTTTATGGCTTCTTGGATTTTCGTGAAATTTTCTGTCCCTTGTATAATAAAATCATGGAAACAATCGTTTTCCACTAGTGTGCTTGATTTGGAGTTGGGGAAATGAAAGGTGGGTTGGCTGGATGCCAGCATGGGCCCTGTGCAGGTGTCTTTTCTTGGCGGCAAAAGGGATGGATGCTGGGGTCCCCTTCGCACAGGTCCACACAGGGTTCTCCCCCTTGCCTGTTAATCCTGCCCAGTATCAATGCATGGTAAATGTTCATTACAAGAATTCTTCAGCTCATCTCACTTCTGTCATTGTTCTGGGGCCAAACATTCACAGGACTTCATCCCAGAGTTGTCTGAACTTTTGCACCCCTTCCCTCCATTTCCTACAGTGAACCGCAAAAGTCTTACTTTTACACCTTGGACTCACCACAGGCAGATGTTTTACTTTCTCAGAGTCAAAAGGAATATTTGCAGAAAAGGCAAAACATGCTAAGCAAAGTATGTTCCCCGAGAAACTGATGACCCAGATCAGTTGCAGACATGCGCATATGCCTTCAAGGAAGTCCTTCAATTTTCAGCTTTGGCTTTTCGAAAAAATTGTATTCGTTTTTATTTTTATTTTTTTTAAAGAGTTGAACACTACAAACACAAGCAGGAAGAACCACAAGTGAAGGACAGTCCCAAATAGAATACTTTATTTCATGCACAGCTTTAACGGCACCAATTGCAAAGTACGTTATTGAAATTTCGGTGAAATATGAAATTTTGGTGCAATTGAAATATCCCTTGAATTCACACACCACACCGGCAGTCCTCTATCATCCAACATGCAAACTGTCACCAATAGAATCAGGAGTAGAGGTCTGCCGTTTTTTCCCCGTTCCTCTTCAGCGTTTTGAAAGAAGATTGAGAGTAGACAGCCATGCTCCTTCTAATATTTCATAGAATTCACTGATGAAACTGCTATGCCCCGAACTTTTACTTATTAGTGTTTCTTCCGCCCAACCCCCCCCCCCCCCAGCGATGGACAGTTCACCCAGGTGGGGCCTCAGACAAATGCTCCATACCACTCACCTCTATCCCCAGCCTCACCTTGTGTTTGCTTCCTGATTTAATGGCAATCAAGTTGTAGATTTGTTCAGGTGTTCTTGTTGATTCAGTGTTGGTAGCCCTCTTTACTGTTAGCATTCATTCAACTTGATGGGGTTGGGACATACCAATGATTAAGAGCCTTCTGGGTGTGTCTAGTAATCATGGGCATGTGGGATAGCAACTGAAGCGCAGACCCTCCCTAAAGTTGGGCAGCATCATCCAATAGGATGGTGGCTTGCTTGGAATCAATGTTGAAAGAACAAGGAAGCAGCAGCACATGCCAGTGCTTCTCTTCTTGATGGCTGCTGCCATCACTTGAGGATATCTGACTCTTGCTTCTTCACTCCTGCAAAGTGGACTGTGCCAGGGATTGTCCAGGGAGTTTCCAGAAGCCTGGGATAGTAATTAATTCATTACTTTATTTATTACTTTATTACTTTATTTATTTATTCATTCATTCACTCTAGCAGGGTTAATGGTCCTTTCCAACGGCCAACTTGATGAGACTAAGAGATGCAGAGGCTCATGAGGCTCAGGGGTGTGTCGGCGAGGGTGTGCCTGGACATGATTGGCATGTGGGATAGCCAATGGAAACAAAGACCCTCCCTAAGCCTGGGCAGCACCATCCAATAAGATGATGGCTTGGATAGAATAAAAGTGGGAAGAACAAGCAAAGCAGCAGCAGATGCAAGCGCATTCCTCTTGAACACTTCCTGATCGCTGCTGTGATTGCATGTCGCACTCTTGCTTCTTCTCTCTTCCAAAGCAGGCTGTGCCAGCGATTCTCCAGAAGCCTTTGGCCTACTACTAGGGGAGCACCCTGATCTCTCTTGTTCTGGGGATTTATCCGCTTGTTCTTCCAGCTCTCCAGCCCACAGACTGCCACTTTGGACTATCCAGCTTCTGGCGCGTAAGTCAACCCAGTGAGTCTCCTTTTCATCACCAAACTTCCTGTTGATTCTGTTCCTCTCGAGAACCCTAATGCAGAGGGATTGAGCCCAAACTGCTTAACCACGGAGCCACATCCTCAGCATTTTTTTTTTTTTTTAGCTAGCTCAATTGCTGAGGCTGGCTTTGAACTTGCAATCCTCCAGCCTCAGCCTCCTCCAAGGCGAACTCATAGTCTCTCTCCATCTCTCCCTCTCTATTTCTCCGTCTTCTCTCACTTTCCCTCCCTGGAGACCAGGGTCGTCAGGGTCAGGTGTGGGTCATGGCCACCAGTGGTGGGGATCCCGGGAATTTAGAAAGTGGTTTGAAACCTATCTATCAACAACATCGGTTCAATCCAACGGGGACATCCGAGATGATTGAATTTGCCCTTCAGCAGAAATGTACCCATGAGATCCTGTCTCCATAAGTTCCACACCCTGTGTTTCAGGTCAAGAGGAGCCCAGGAGAGTAGAAATCATCTGGCAAGCGGTCTCTGAAGACTCTTCCCCCTCTGAGAGTCTGCAGCTATGGAGAAGCATTTTCCCTGCTGTGTGAGGGAGGCCTGGGATTGCGGAGAGTATGCCCCAGGGCCCCAGGCTCTGCCAGCCGTTGAGGAAGCAGATGCTGGGCCCTGGCCTCTGCCTTTGTATCCCAGGCTGGGCTTCCTTTCTGGGGATCACCAGGACTTGAACCGCGAAACACTTTTACCACCCTGTGGGTTTCTCAGCTCTGACTGCCCCATCCACGGATCCGGATTGCACAGCACTTTGAGAAGAGGCCCAGGGCTGCCTGCCTGCCTGCCCTGGCCCAAGGCCTCAGACCCAGCAGGAGACACAGGCCCCACCAGGAGAGTCGGACGCCTCTAAGAAACCAGGAAGACCGGTGCCCAGGCTGCCCCATTGGACCAAGGGATCCCGAGATTGCCCACACTCTTTCCAGCATTTTGCTGTGCGGGTGCCAGGAGCCTCTGCCCGAGGTTTCCGCTCCCATGCAGAGGCTTTACATTGGAAGGCTCTGCACTCCTGGCTGCCTGCCTTTGGCGCGAGAGCACTGGCGTCTCCGTGAACATGCTGCAATGGATGATCCTCTGAGAAGAAACCGTGTTCCAATAGACAATTCTCAGATGAGCAGTCGAGGGAGAAGTTTATGGCTTCTTGGATTTTCGTGAAATTTTCTGTCCCTTGTATAATAAAATCATGGAAACAATCGTTTTCCACTAGTGTGCTTGATTTGGAGTTGGGGAAATGAAAGGTGGGTTGGCTGGATGCCAGCATGGGCCCTGTGCAGGTGTCTTTTCTTGGCGGCAAAAGGGATGGATGCTGGGGTCCCCTTCGCACAGGTCCACACAGGGTTCTCCCCCTTGCCTGTTAATCCTGCCCAGTATCAATGCATGGTAAATGTTCATTACAAGAATTCTTCAGCTCATCTCACTTCTGTCATTGTTCTGGGGCCAAACATTCACAGGACTTCATCCCAGAGTTGTCTGAACTTTTGCACCCCTTCCCTCCATTTCCTACAGTGAACCGCAAAAGTCTTACTTTTACACCTTGGACTCACCACAGGCAGATGTTTTACTTTCTCAGAGTCAAAAGGAATATTTGCAGAAAAGGCAAAACATGCTAAGCAAAGTATGTTCCCCGAGAAACTGATGACCCAGATCAGTTGCAGACATGCGCATATGCCTTCAAGGAAGTCCTTCAATTTTCAGCTTTGGCTTTTCGAAAAAATTGTATTCGTTTTTATTTTTATTTTTTTTAAAGAGTTGAACACTACAAACACAAGCAGGAAGAACCACAAGTGAAGGACAGTCCCAAATAGAATACTTTATTTCATGCACAGCTTTAACGGCACCAATTGCAAAGTACGTTATTGAAATTTCGGTGAAATATGAAATTTTGGTGCAATTGAAATATCCCTTGAATTCACACACCACACCGGCAGTCCTCTATCATCCAACATGCAAACTGTCACCAATAGAATCAGGAGTAGAGGTCTGCCGTTTTTTCCCCGTTCCTCTTCAGCGTTTTGAAAGAAGATTGAGAGTAGACAGCCATGCTCCTTCTAATATTTCATAGAATTCACTGATGAAACTGCTATGCCCCGAACTTTTACTTATTAGTGTTTCTTCCGCCCAACCCCCCCCCCCCCCAGCGATGGACAGTTCACCCAGGTGGGGCCTCAGACAAATGCTCCATACCACTCACCTCTATCCCCAGCCTCACCTTGTGTTTGCTTCCTGATTTAATGGCAATCAAGTTGTAGATTTGTTCAGGTGTTCTTGTTGATTCAGTGTTGGTAGCCCTCTTTACTGTTAGCATTCATTCAACTTGATGGGGTTGGGACATACCAATGATTAAGAGCCTTCTGGGTGTGTCTAGTAATCATGGGCATGTGGGATAGCAACTGAAGCGCAGACCCTCCCTAAAGTTGGGCAGCATCATCCAATAGGATGGTGGCTTGCTTGGAATCAATGTTGAAAGAACAAGGAAGCAGCAGCACATGCCAGTGCTTCTCTTCTTGATGGCTGCTGCCATCACTTGAGGATATCTGACTCTTGCTTCTTCACTCCTGCAAAGTGGACTGTGCCAGGGATTGTCCAGGGAGTTTCCAGAAGCCTGGGATAGTAATTAATTCATTACTTTATTTATTACTTTATTACTTTATTTATTTATTCATTCATTCACTCTAGCAGGGTTAATGGTCCTTTCCAACGGCCAACTTGATGAGACTAAGAGATGCAGAGGCTCATGAGGCTCAGGGGTGTGTCGGCGAGGGTGTGCCTGGACATGATTGGCATGTGGGATAGCCAATGGAAACAAAGACCCTCCCTAAGCCTGGGCAGCACCATCCAATAAGATGATGGCTTGGATAGAATAAAAGTGGGAAGAACAAGCAAAGCAGCAGCAGATGCAAGCGCATTCCTCTTGAACACTTCCTGATCGCTGCTGTGATTGCATGTCGCACTCTTGCTTCTTCTCTCTTCCAAAGCAGGCTGTGCCAGCGATTCTCCAGAAGCCTTTGGCCTACTACTAGGGGAGCACCCTGATCTCTCTTGTTCTGGGGATTTATCCGCTTGTTCTTCCAGCTCTCCAGCCCACAGACTGCCACTTTGGACTATCCAGCTTCTGGCGCGTAAGTCAACCCAGTGAGTCTCCTTTTCATCACCAAACTTCCTGTTGATTCTGTTCCTCTCGAGAACCCTAATGCAGAGGGATTGAGCCCAAACTGCTTAACCACGGAGCCACATCCTCAGCATTTTTTTTTTTTTTTAGCTAGCTCAATTGCTGAGGCTGGCTTTGAACTTGCAATCCTCCAGCCTCAGCCTCCTCCAAGGCGAACTCATAGTCTCTCTCCATCTCTCCCTCTCTATTTCTCCGTCTTCTCTCACTTTCCCTCCCTGGAGACCAGGGTCGTCAGGGTCAGGTGTGGGTCATGGCCACCAGTGGTGGGGATCCCGGGAATTTAGAAAGTGGTTTGAAACCTATCTATCAACAACATCGGTTCAATCCAACTGGGACATCCGAGATGATTGAATTTGCCCTTCAGCAGAAATGTACCCATGAGATCCTGTCTCCATAAGTTCCACACCCTGTGTTTCAGGTCAAGAGGAGCCCAGGAGAGTAGAAATCATCTGGCAAGCGGTCTCTGAAGACTCTTCCCCCTCTGAGAGTCTGCAGCTATGGAGAAGCATTTTCCCTGCTGTGTGAGGAGGCCTGGGATTGCGGAGAGTATGCCCCAGGGCCCCCAGGCTCTGCCAGCCGTTGAGGAAGCAGATGCTGGGCCCTGGCCTCTGCCTTTGTATCCCAGGCTGGGCTTCCTTTCTGGGGATCACCAGGACTTGAACCGCGAAACACTTTTACCACCCTGTGGGTTTCTCAGCTCTGACTGCCCCATCCACGGATCCGGATTGCACAGCACTTTGAGAAGAGGCCCAGGGCTGCCTGCCTGCCTGCCCTGGCCCAAGGCCTCAGACCCAGCATGAGACACAGGCCCCACCAGGAGAGTCGGACGCCTCTAAGAAACCAGGAAGACCGGTGCCCAGGCTGCCCCATTGGACCAAGGGATCCCGAGATTGCCCACACTCTTTCCAGCATTTTGCTGTGCGGGTGCCAGGAGCCTCTGCCCGAGGTTTCCGCTCCCATGCAGAGGCTTTACATTGGAAGGCTCTGCACTCCTGGCTGCCTGCCTTTGGCGCGAGAGCACTGGCGTCTCCGTGAACATGCTGCAATGGATGATCCTCTGAGAAGAAACCGTGTTCCAATAGACAATTCTCAGATGAGCAGTCGAGGGAGAAGTTTATGGCTTCTTGGATTTTCGTGAAATTTTCTGTCCCTTGTATAATAAAATCATGGAAACAATCGTTTTCCACTAGTGTGCTTGATTTGGAGTTGGGGAAATGAAAGGTGGGTTGGCTGGATGCCAGCATGGGCCCTGTGCAGGTGTCTTTTCTTGGCGGCAAAAGGGATGGATGCTGGGGTCCCCTTCGCACAGGTCCACACAGGGTTCTCCCCCTTGCCTGTTAATCCTGCCCAGTATCAATGCATGGTAAATGTTCATTACAAGAATTCTTCAGCTCATCTCACTTCTGTCATTGTTCTGGGGCCAAACATTCACAGGACTTCATCCCAGAGTTGTCTTGAACTTTTGCACCCCTCTCCCTCCATTTCCTACAGAACCCGCAAAAGTCTTACTATTTACACCCTTGGTCCACCACAGGCA
>NW_027521282.1:0-100293 GCF_052094955.1 Ictidomys tridecemlineatus
TTGGGAGACTGAGGTAATAGGATTTCAAGTTTGAGGCCAGCCTCAGCAACTTTGTAAGATCCTAAGCAACTCAGTGAGATCCTGTCTCCAAAAAATAAATAAATAAAATAAAAGGGCTGGGGATGTGGTTCAGTGGTAGAGTACCCCTGGTTTAATTCCCAGTTGGTGGGGGGCAGGGGGGCAAGCTTCATTTGATTCTATGAGTTCCAGATCTAGAATTGACTTATCAGTGTAGGTGTGTGGCAACTCCAGAGTGCATAAGATCGAAAAAGAAGTGGGCTGAGGGCAAGACAAAGAGGTGCATCAATGTCTGAAAGGCAACAGGAGGAAGCAGAAAGAAGTGGCCAGAGAAGGTCACTGAGGAAAGAGTATCATATGAAAGGAAGTTTGCAATAGTGTCAACTCCAGATACAAATCAAAAAAGATGACTGCAAAGCATCCAATGGCTTTTTTAACTAGGAGGTCACTACAATTTCACCTTTCTAGATACAGTTTCAGCGCAGTGGTAGAAGGAGTTGGCTGCAGTAGTCTGAGGAATGATTAGGAGGGGAGGAAGTAGGAGCCTATGAACACAGAACTTTTTCTAACATCTGACCACAGAAGATGGACTGCAGACCTCTCTTCTCTTTCAAACAAGAGATGAGACCCAGGATGTTAGACAAGGGCACAGAACAGGCCCTCAGTAAATATATTTAATGGTGATGAAGAATGGTCACAAATTCAAGTGAGATGAGAACACATGGTAAAACAAATGCTTATTAATGCTGACCTATGACCATTTACTCTTTTCTCTCTTTCATGAGAGGGGTCCATCCAATTTCATATATATTTTACATATTTTCAATTCATGTAGTCATGCAATAGTGCAAACATTCTCCAATGCCAATAAATAAACTTCTTGATCATAAACATAAAAAAGAGAACATATACTATAAAAAAGAGGATGTCTGTAACTGGCTTGGAGGGAGACAAGCAGCGGAATGTCTCAATGTTCCAGGTGAGTGAGAAAAATAAGCTAAGGAGGAACAAGCAAAAGCATGCAGGTCACAATGCATCTAGTCCAGCCAATGTGACTAATGAAGCTTGTTTTAACTAGATTATAAATGAAGGAGTCCCTGCTTAGCTAAGGTTTTGCTTTCTGCAATTTCAGTTACCCATGGCCCAAAAATACCACATGGAAAATTCCAGGAATAAACAATTGATACGTTTTAGTTTGTGTACCATTTTGAATAGCATGAATAAATCTCATGCGACCCTGCTCTGTTCCACCAGAGACGTGAGTCAGCCCTTTGTACAGCATATCCACAATATAGATGCTACCCACCTGTGAACAGCCAGCCACCTCACTTATCAGACTGACCATGGCAGTAATGAGTGCTTGTGTTCAAGTCATAACAACAGTGATGCTTGAAATTCAGATATGCCCAAGATAAGATGATTCCTAAAAAGTAGAAGTTCTCAACTTAATAAGGAAAGAGAATAATCAGGTTGGTGGTAAGATTTATAAGAACAAATGAAGTAGTCCCTGTGAAACTGTAAAGAGAGAAAAAAGAAATTCATGCTAGTTTTTCTGCCACAATTCAAGTTACAGCTATAGTGTGTGGTATTATAGTAACAAACATAGTACACGTAGGATCTGGTACTTTATAGTTTCAGGCACCAGTGGGGGTTTTGAACTTGTCCCCTGAGAATGAAGTTGGGCAGGAGGGTTACTATAGTCTAGCAAGGGTCAAGACTCAGAAGCAGAGTAGAAAAAAACTATGCCAGTCAGGGAAAGATAACCAAAACATATTATAATGTTATTTTTCCATGTCTTCATTTGAAGCCTACTATAATTAATCTTTGTCTGCCTATTTATTCCCTAATTCATATCTGTTTGAAAAGAAAAATATACATATATACTTCTGGACTTAAAATGATCCCTACTACATAGGATAAAAAACTGCATATTGTCAGCATTTGGAACTTGGTACTGTGAAATTCTTAAGTTAGAATTTAAAATGCCTGCTGAGCACCTTGTCTACTATTTTTGAGAAAATATTTATGGCCAAGAAAATGACAGTTCCTTTTGGAAAAATATTGCTAAAGCATTTAAAAATTTTAATATTACTAAATTTAAACTTTCCCCCATTACTATTCAGTATTCCCACAAGAGTAAAATGCCATCTTTGGGGCAAATACTGTTCTTATTCCATATCAATGGTTTCTCCTGTTAAACAATAAGCCATTTATTTTTGTGAATTTCTTGGGTCACCCATGGTTCAAGTGGAAGCAAAGCTCTTTATGATGACTTCCAAGTTATGAATCATAAAGCTCTATCACAATCTCCCCCTTGTTGGGCCCCACTGTCTGCAGAGTGCATGGCCTGACTTTGTTCTCACATGAAATCACCATGAGTGACTTCTAAAAGTCCTCGAGATGGCAAGCTGAATTTCCTTTTTTCCCCTGCTCTGCTACTTGAGGAAGCTTTCTGGACTTTCTGGAACCCACTAAGCCTTATCCTTAGGATAGATATCCTATAAGGAAGTGGTTAATATACATGGTCAGGCCTATAGGCTGTTGTTCTATCTCACCAGCTAGACTGGATATTCTTTTTGAGGATGAAGACCTTTTTCTTTACTTAGCATTTTGCCCAAGACCTAACACCACTAAGTACACAAGGAATGTTTAGCCAACAATCAACTGATTGGATTCTAAGTTTTAGAGTGAATGGCAGCAATAGGCCACAGATTATCATCATTGTCAGAAATTTCACCTAAGAATGAGATTGTTTGCAGATCAAATAACTTGTTCTAACATGACCTGAATTGGCCTGTTAAAGTAACAGATAACATTTAAGAAAAGCTCTTCCCTACAAGTTTTGTTTTTCTAGCTTGCTTTGTCAATGCATTCCATAAGAGGTGAACTCCTCATTCCTCTTGCTCAAAGACATACTTAGAAAAAGGTCTTAAAGAGATCTGTCATCAGAGATGAAATTGGCTGGGCCCTCTTTAGGAACCGAGAGGGGAAAAAAAATTGGTGTCAGACAACAGAATATATTTTTATGCAAACAGCCATAGAATACAAAAAACATGATTTCATTTCACATGCTGAACCTCAGCTACTGCTACATAGAATTCGGAAGGCCACAAGCACAGCTCTCCAAATAAAAACTAGGCAGAGCCACAGTAAGGAGGCAGAGTAGGCAGTTGCCCAGTGTGATTCCACCAGCACTGGGAAAGAACCTTCCAAACGCTGCTTCTATGTCTTCTTTATTTAAGTCCTAAAATGCCATCACCAAAGTCTCATGGCTTTATTTCAAATATATGTCCCTGTGATACAATCAGCCTCAAAGAAACCAACACTGGGGTCATTGACATGTCTGTGAAAAAAAAAAAAAAGA
The DNA here is from genome assembly GCF_052094955.1 of Ictidomys tridecemlineatus. Lineage (NCBI taxonomy): Eukaryota > Metazoa > Chordata > Mammalia > Rodentia > Sciuridae > Ictidomys > Ictidomys tridecemlineatus. The sequence goes on from NW_027521282.1 coordinate 3,383, forward strand.
GTGGGCACAATTTAGTCTATAGGCAAAGAGGAAAAGTGAGCAACTGAAAACCCCTTGAGCAGAAATGAACATCTCACCTTGACATCTGGCCCAAAGCCTGGCCTGGTGTCACACAGTCACACTACTTAAACCAAGAGGTCAGGGTTTCCAGACTGATGAGGTAGCAGGTTCCTTCTTTCACCAACAACTCTTAGCAAATGAGGATGGTGTAGGGAGACTCATTTCCTGTACCCTGTTTCCCTAAGCCTCCTGGAAATCAGTGGTAACCACAGGAAGGGTGGAGTCTGGGAATTCTATGCTGGGGGAAGAGGATATTCTACATTAACAGTACTGGGAAAGCCCTATTCTTGAGTGTTTCTACTTTTGTAATGGGCAAGGCTTGAGGACTCTGCTACTCTCTCTGCAGGGATCTCCGTTCAAAAAGTTCCTCTGGTAAGTTTGGACCACAAAGAGTTATCTATTTCAATCAATTCAGAAAAGCATCTCTAACTTCTCAAAGACTCAGATATTTCTTATGCTTCTCAGAAAACAAATGTGGCTTAAGCCAACATCTGGAATAGAGAAAAATATAGCAACCACACACACACAAAAAAAAAGATAATTAAATTAATAAGGAATGCTTTTCAGACATAACATCACATAGGCCAAAAAATGTTTTAAGAACAAAGTTATAGAAGTTATTTAGAAGCTAAATTTAGGTGAATTAATTCCTGGAGGGCACCATTTAGGAGCAGATCACCATAACCTTGCAGGCCACGTTAAAAACTGCACCCCTTTCTTTGGGAAACTGAAGATCCATTTAAAAATCTGCAAATATGCATCAAATATGCTTCCATTAAAGGAAGATTCTATCATGTAATTCACTGCCCATTTAGAATCTACTAAATTCCGAGTGGTTCCACTGTTTTGAAATAAGACATCCCAAATAGATGCCTTGGATAGTCATCTAACCCAAATACAGACACACTGCAGAAACCCTTCACAAAATATTCTCAACGTATGATCAGTTTTCCTCAAACACTATGGACAGCTCAGCATTAGGAAAATTTTTATGTCCTTGATGGAGAAGGCTGACTTTCACAGAACTCTTTTTTATATTAAAAGCTGAAATCTCCAACTATTTTATCGAGAAGGAAAAAAAAAAAGAAAGAAAGAAATTGTGTGCCTTCTGCCCTCAAGTATGTAAAGACAATCAAGTATGTAAAGACAATCACCACGTTGCCTCTAAGTCTTCTCCATTCTAATGATTTCCAGATGTTTAGCTTCCTCCTTATGTTGGTCACCTCCCCTGGATAAATATTAGTTTATCAATGACCCTTCTAAAATGGGGATCCCAGAGCAGAATAATAAACAGAATAATGTGGGGTTTAGTTTAAGCAACAGAGTTCAGGGGGATTATTGCCTCTGCTATCAAAAAGTGGCAATTGTCACACTACAATTGTCACAGGTCACAAGGAAATCCCATTCCACAAGACTTTTTTGTTGTTTACTTTTCATAAAAACTTCCATGAAGCCAGATATCCCTCATTTTGCATGTGTATGATTTTTAATTGAAAAAATCAGAATATGATACATATCTCTATTAAATGTTATCTTGATAGTCTCAGCCCATCAATCTAAAGCTATTTTGAATATTACTTTTCAATTATGGGCTATATCAGACATATAAACAATCAAACAAAAACAACACATCACAAATTAAATGGAAACTAGAGTATATGGCTTTCAACTGAACCCTTCCCCTCCAGCCACACAGAAGTAATAGCCACACAGAGGTAACGGCCACAAGGCTGAAATTGTGTTTGTCATGCCTATGCTTGAAAACTATTTTGATTTTCTATTCCCTTGCCTGTAATGTTTACTTCACACACAAATTTGATAAACATGCAATCTAGTCTGTTTTCATTTAAGTAAATCAAATATTAAATAAAGCTGCACTGTCTATATCCACCATCCTAGTAATCCCATTAACAATGAGGTGACTCAGGCATGACTTACTCTTAGGGAATCCTTACTAGTTCTCTGCAAGTGATACATTTAATGATCCAGTCTGATATCAACACAACTGGTTTGGTCATTAATAAAATATTTTCCTTTCTAGTGAAAAATCCTTCTGTAGGCCCCAGGCATAACATTCCCATCCTACACTTTCCTCAAATTACTGACATGATTCTGGGCTCACTTGCACATCATTTATCTGGGTACAGGTATGTGGTCTCACTCATAGGCCACGATGTCTCTTTTCTAGCAGTTTACCTATATCTGGCCTCAGGAGTTTCTAGTTTATTAGCAGAGACATGCCAAAGCAGGATGAAAAAGTCTGTTCTCAGATTTTGAATGTTACCAACACAAAGAAACATAAGGTGGTGGATACGCCACTTACCCTGATCTGATTATTAACCCTGTATACAAGTATACATGTATTGAAAGGATACATTGTTGCCCTACGTAAATTACATATACACATTTATCAACTGAATATTGAAGAAATATATTTAAGGAAGTGCCCTCTCTCTCCATTATACTACCAACTCCTTCCTCTCTCTAAAATTTTTCTTAATAAGCAAACTTAGGAGCACTATTTCATAAGCAGAATTATTTATTCTCATCACACTGATCTATAGCCTGAAGCACACAGGGCTCTCCTGCATGAGTCTTCCATTCAAGCTGCATTAATCTGAGAGGATTTTCCCACCTGTTTTGGCTTACTTATAATTCTATGATTTAAAAAATACCCCCTCTCCTACTCTTATCAATCCAGGCTTCTCTCATATGGCTCTAAAACATGCAGCAGGGGACAGAAAGATGGACTTCCACAGGAGTCCCTAAAAAGCAATCAGGGGAGAGAAGTTTACAGTCCAGGAAGGTCTCAGGTCACAGGCTCATGAGGCCAGAGCAGACCTAGGTAACAACAAGGCCAATATCTTAATTTGACAGAAAAGGAAACAGGGTCAAAGAGGGGAAGTCACAATATAAACAAAATGTCAGAGCTTATATTAGAACATAATACTCCTCAAAAGCCAGGTAAAATATGAAAATTATCAGGGCCTCTTTTCTACATAACTAGTAACCAGTGGGATACAAAATGTGGCTCTAATATAGTAGGACTAGGAATCCCTTGTGTACTTCAGAGATACACAACTGCTCAGACAAAAAGTCACAATTTCAAAATTTGATTCATTTTTACGTGACTCTGTCTAGCTCTGCATCCAAACCTGAACAAATTATAGAAAAGTACTACAACCCACAAAAAAACATAGAAACCCCACAACTATTTCTGTGTGCAAAGAGATTAAGATTTACTTGGGGAGACTGAGCATGATAGCACATTACAGTTGTGATGAATGGCAAGAAAAGAGGTTTAATGACAAAGGCTATAGAGGAGGGGAGGTGATCCGGAGCTGAGATGGACAGAAAATGAGGACTTTTCTGACTTCCAGCTCAGCAGTGCTGTAGCCACTCTGCTTCTTTATTTCTCTGTAAAAAAAAAAAAAAAAAAAAAATCTTGTCCTTTATTTATCTACAAGGATGCTGGGAATATGGCCGACAGAAATGTGATGTGCAATCTTGAAGGAGAGTTTCCAGTGTTACAATCACAAATAGAAGGAGAAGTCAGCTACTGCCTCCTGCAAAAGCCCCAACACACTACCGTGGAAAATGAGCTGTTTCACTTCATAGCCTGGGTAAGGACTAAAGTGGTAATACCTGAATTATATAACTTTCAAAGAAAACAAAACAAGAGTCAATATTACTTCCCAATGACACAATCTTTAAAAAATCAACTCTTTTTTTTTTGGGGGGGGAGGGTTGTAATCTTGCAGAGGATTTTTTTTTAACCATACGATTCATTTTTATTTTTTTTTAGTCATACATGACAGCAGAATGTAATTTGACATATAATACATACATGGAATGTACATACATCAATCATAATGTCTATTCTATTCTGCTGCCCTTCCTATCTCCACTACTCCTCCCCTCCTCTCCCATCCTTTTTCTCAATTTTTATATTCCCACCTTCCTCTCTTATAAGAGAGGAAGTTTCCATAAAATATTTCAAAAATACATAAAACATGTATTTTTCCATTCTTTGTCAGCTATATTTTCATATTTCATCTAAACAAGTTTCTACTACATAGGTCCCTATAGGTAATTCCTATACCATGTGTTTAAGACTGTATTGCTATTTGTACTTTAGTGTTTGTCAGAAAAAGAGTAGATTTCACTGAAAACTTCTTTAAGAGAACAATGACTAAAATGGATTGGGAAAAAGAGGTGCTGAAAGTCATTTGTAATGAAAATAAGCCCAAAGGTGTAGTGCTGAGGGTGGGAGGAAAGACCTTTTAAAAGCAACCACAAAAGCAAATGAAAGGCAACGACAGAGTTTCTCCACAGATATTAATCAGATGCTCCAATTTCAGTTTTCAGCAACAGAGCCACTTTCCCAACTGCCCCAGCTCCCTCAAACAGATCACCAGGCTGTTGCAGAGAATAAAGAGCCTTGTCCAAGTGTCACAACTAGTAAATGTCAGAACCTGGACAGAACCCAGTCTTTTGAGTCCTGGGTCTTTGCTCTGTTCAAGACTCCAGGATCCTAGGTTTGGGGCATATGTGGTTTCTTACAGTTCTTCAAGGGAAACTTGAAACTTGCCTGTGAAAAGGAATTCAAAGATGCATGTCAGGAGACATTTTAGTCTCTGAAAAGACTTCTAGTGTCTAGAAAGCCCCAGACAGTGGGCACTAGTGAGCGTGTCACAAAGCCAGACACATTTCCTTTGAAAACATGAATTACTATGCTCTGTGGTATTTCAACTGAAGGGTGAATAGTCCTAAATCGGAGTTATCATATTAGTATATTAAAGGACTGCGGACCTGGATCCAGCAAAACATCAGGCACATAAAATACACTGGATTAAAGAAAATTTGTAAACAAGATGTTGGGATTAATATTATTATTTCTGTCCCTAAGATGTTGCAACAATTATAACTGTGTGCACGCAAGCACATACACGCAACTAGAAAATCCAAACCAGAGATTTCTAAGATTTCAGTCAACAACAACAAAAACCTTAAGCTTGGATATATTCTTAAATGTGGAGCAAAGGACTAAAAATACAAATGGTATTTAGCAATGCAGAGAGGATAGAAATAGCAGGTAAGCATACATAAATCAAGGGAAATAAAAGCTGTTGTTAGGCTTTTAATAGACTTTGCATTGTAGGATTCACTTTAGTATGGTCAAAGCAACTGTGCAACTCCCACTACCTGAAAATTTTCTCTTTAGCTAGATTCAGAGTATCCTTGGGTCTAATGAGAGCTCTTCTAAGTACTTATGTTCCCATTAAGGATGCTATCAAGATAAAACTCCACCTATTTCCCATGTGTACATCCATATTTTCAACAGCTACCCCAAATCAAAACTGCTCAGTCTTCATCAGAACCACAAACATTGCTTTGGAATAATAGGATTCATAATCAATCTTTTACATTCTTAATGAGTAATGTTCTCTGAGGTCATTAAATCAAATGTGTGCAATTTTATCAAATTTGCTATTTTTTAAAGATCCACTTATAGTTCATCTCCCCAGTGAACATTTTGGGGTAGCATAGGTTGTTGCTATAGCAAATTGATGCTACTCAGAACTGGATATTCTAATTTTAATCTAGGCTCCTTCCATTTACCACAGTAGTTGGTCAAGGGACAAGAGTGTATTTGGACATGGACCACCATCCCACAGATGTGTGTCTGATTACATATGGCTGATCAACCCAATCAACTAACCTTTAGTACTGGAAAAGCAAAATGATGCGCAATTTGCTAGAAGTCATGGTAAACAAAAAAAAAAAAAAAAAAGCAGGCTTTTTTCTAATGACCTCTCTGCTCAGAATACATCTTTGCTTATTCTACACTCCTGAGTCAAAATCTACTTTTATAAAACTCCTTAAATAGCCTAACCAAGTACATCCAAGTGTGACCCTACTCCTGTCTAGTTTATTAAATGTCTCCATGTACATGACTCTGATGATGTTTAATATCCCAAATGTAATCCCGCTACTCAAAGTGTGGTCCTTAGACCAGCAGGATCATATTACCCGGAAGTCTGTTTGAAAGGCAGATTTTCAGGCCCATCCCAGACTCTACTGAATCAGAATTCATGAGATTCCCAAGTGGTATCTTTATAACTTAAAATTTGAGAAACATTGCTTTATGACACATGTACCCTCAATGAATCCCAGCCTACTGACCAACTAAGGAATCCACTGCAGAGCTTCTCCTCTGGTGGTGCACTATAAACCTATATTCAGGCAGAAAGCAACTATTGACTACAACATTTTCATCAGGACAATATGATTAAAAACTTCTTACTTTGTGTCTTTTTAGTTTTTGTTTTTTTTTAAAAACACACTAAGTACAGTAGCTCCAAAGTAGTATTTAAATTTTCTATATTAATGCAATTTTGTTGTATATAATATTTGCTTTTAAGATAATAAGTAGTATGTGCATTCTGATTATATGTAAACAAATAAGTTTAGAAAGATATTTTTAATGCAGTAATTTGTGGCTTCCAGGATCCAACACATCATAGTCTGATAGAAAAAAATAAAAATAAAAATAACTCCTGCAAACAATGTTTTCAACACAGACTGATGACCAAGTTCCATGGCATATTTTTTTTTTAAGAGAGAATGAGAGAGGGGGAGAGAGAGAGAGAGAGAATTTTTAATATTTATTTTTTAGTTCTCGGCGGACACAACATCTTTGTTGATATGTGGTGCTGAGGATCGAACCCAGGCCACATGCATGCCAGGCAAGCGCACTACCGCTTGAGCCACATCTCCAGCCCTCCATGGCATATTTTTGTTTGTAATGTACACTGGGATTCTCTGCGTTTCCCCCTTACATTAACTTTCTAAAACTATATCTTGGGTTTTTCCCTCAGATAGTCATAAAAGGGAACCTGAAAGTAAAACTGACCACCCAAATTCCTAAAATGAATCACCAAATGCTGAAAGAAGGAGACAGATAACTTTGTGTATCAGGAAACAAAACCAGCTTGAGTGAGTCATCTCTGTGATCAAAGATAACAGAGCCACAGCCAGGACTTGTTGCAAGCAAATGGCCACAGCAATCACACGTCAGAATCTCATGTTTAATGGTTTCTCACAATAAACTGCATAAGTCGGCTCTGTGAAACCAGAAGTAGAACCCAGAGCACCACATAAATAATAAACACACTCTCTTGAGTTTGGTATTCTTATCCTTCTGCTCCAAGTCCATTTCAATTTTCAGTGGATACAATAAAATGAAGTTGCCGTTTTGTCAAGAAGTAAGCAGAAAGGTAAAAGTTAACCAGTACTATAGGCTTCCAGAGTGTTTCTCAAGAAAATGTGAATACTTTTTGAAGGCCTGCTTATTGTGGTGTTTAATCCAAAATGAAAACTGGGGCCACGGGCTCCCGAAGCAGGAAAGCCTGTTTCTGAATTCCATGCATATTCTATGTTCATGTTTCATTTTTTAGGCACTCCAAGCTTGAAGGAGATGAGTGGGAACTTGTACTACATGGCATTGCCATCAACAAGCCACCCCTGCATGCCCTAGCACATTCCTCCAAGTGAAGAACCAGGTGTCCTGATATCCTCTTGAACTGCTCAACAGGGGCTATATGCCAGGAGCAAGTCTGCACCATGCTGGGTGAGCTCAACACAGGGATAATGCAAATATCCAGGCTATGTTTTTCAAAAGAGTACCTTGTATCAGTACCACACACCCATTAGCAGGCATGTCTCCAAGGAAAACACTACTTACACAGTGGGTGCACCCATGAGAGAAGAACCTTCCACTAAAACACTGGAGGGTAGTCTGGGACAGGGGCAATAAGCCTCCTGCTCCTGTCTATCCAAGAGCCCTCCCAAGGAAAAACATAAACTAATTAATTAACATCTCTTATTATATAATAATTTCTGAAATAAAAACAAACTGAAATATCCTCACAAAATTCCCATGACCACCCCCAGTATTTTCACTTAGGATGATACTACCTCATAATGAAGGGAACAAAAGGTACCATGCTGAGAGCAGAAAAGGTGCCATCCATCGGGGAGGGGTGCAGTCTCTCCAGCACCAAAAGTAACAGGAACATGCTTGGGTGATGGTCCAATTGCCCCATATCACTGAAAAAAAAGTGGATGTACACAAAAGATCTGAACTTTAATAATTGAGGCACTATCTTCAAACCCTTTCTCATTAAGTAATTAATTAATTCTGTATATGAAGTGAGACTCTTTTGAGTTTTCCTTTTTTTTTTCACTTTTTTCTCCATTCATTTCATATCTTCCTAGTATTCATCAAAAGGGAAAAAACTCTAGGAAAAATCAGGGATTGGGCTCTTGCACATGATTTTCTTCTCAAAGTCAGTCATTTGCTTAAGCAGAGTCTACTACTCTTGAGTATGAAATGTGAAACTTTTGGTGTCCAAATGTATTTAAGGCATGAACATACTAGGGCCAAAGTCTGTCTGCACAAACTACTAATATGAGGAAATGTATCATAAACAGAAGAAAAACTCATTGATATAATTTTATTTTCCTATTACAGACTATTCACATATATTCACACAATATGCAAATACCCCTGGCAGAATATAATGGCACATGTTCTAATGTCCATACTAAAAATCCCACTACCAGTGATAGGGTGTGGTTGAAAGGGCAACGATGAACTTCTCTAACTGCCCTGATGAGACTGGAAGCCCTCTTTTATGGGGGATTCTGGGGGGTGGTACTAGGGGTTGAACTCAGGGGCACTGGACCACTGAGCCACATCCCCAGCCCTGTTTTGTATTTTATTTAAAGGCAGGGTCTCACTGAGGTACTTAGCACCTCACTTTTGCTGAGGCTGGCTTTGAACTCGAAATCCTCCTGCCTCAGCCTCCTGAGCTGCTGGGATTATAGGCCTGTACCACCGCACCTGGCAGAAAATAACTCTTAACAGAAGAAATCATCATGGGCTTCTGAAAAACTTTTTACCTGTCCACTGTACTGGCTACAGCTTCCAGCTGTTTGAGAAGGAAGGGATAGAGTTCTGGGAAATGAGAGAAAAACTCTCTGCCTGTCATTCTGTGGAGAAAGAAAAAAGATCAATTACTATCATGTGTTTCCCCTGATCCATTCCCCTCACATACACTTTAAAGAACAGTGACAAAGGTCATTTGTTTGGATACTTAATGCAAGTTAAAAACAAAACCTATAGCAACTTAAATTTAACAGAAATGATACATATAATTTTGACTTTGGACATGTTTGGATTTCTGGACTTTTAACTCCAAATTTAAGATTACATTTATTTATTTATTTATTTATTTATTTATTTATTTATTATTGAGAGTGAGAGAGAGAGAGAGAGAGAGAGAGGGAGGGAGGAAGGGAGGGAGGGAGAGAATTTTTTAATATTTATTTTTCAGTTATCAGCAGACACAACATCTTTGTTTGTATGTGGTGTTGAGGATCGAACCTGGGCCGCAAACATGCCAGGTGAGCGCGCTACCACTTGAGCCACATCCCCAGCCCAGATTACATATATTTATGAAAATTTGATACTAAGTCTGTCAGGAAGAAATACTTAACATGTGAAAATGCCAAGTCTGAGCCATTGATTTGGACTATGTGTACAGTCAAAAATCTGATTGATGCTGACTCAGCTTTGGTGATAAGGGTAGGTTCTAGAACAAGGTTTCCCAACCTTGGTACTAATCATTTTGGACCAAATAACCCTATGTTTTGGTGGGCAGTGCGGAGCAACATCCTGTGCACTGCAGGCTATTTATGTCCTGTGCCCTGCAGCCTCTGTGGCCTCTACCAAATAGATGCCAATAGCATGACACTCCTCCTTCCAATCATGACAATCAAAATATTTCCAGACATTGCCAAATGTAGTCAGTGAAATAAAATGGTCCCTGACTGAATGGCAATTATCAAGAATATAAGTAACAATAAATGTTGGTGAAGATATAGAGAAAAAGGTACACTCATACATTGCTGGTGGTACTGCAAATTGGTGCAACCACTATTGGAAACAGTATGGAGATTTCTCAGAAAACTTAAAGTGGAACCACCATTTGACCCAGTCATCCCACTCTTCATCATATATCCAAAAGACTTAAAATCAGCATACCATAGTGACACAGCCATATCAATGTTTACAGAAGCTCAATTCATAATAGCTAAGCTATGGAACCAACCTAGGTATCCTTCAACAGATGAATGGATAAAGAAAATGTGTTACATATACACAATGGAATATTAGTCATAAAGAAGAATGAAATTATGGCATTTGCTGGTATATGGATAGAAATGGATATTATCACGCTAAATGAAATAAGCCAATTCACCCAAACCAAATGTCAAATGTTCTCTCTGATATATAGATGCTGACTAACATTATTCAAGATTTTTGACCATTTTAAAAACAGGTTGCTTCTTTCCTTTCTTATATAGTCATAATTATGCACTGCATATACTTTCTCCTAGTTTGTAGTTTGCTAACTTATTTTCTTCCTAAAATCTTTTGATAAGCAGAGGTTTTTAGATATTTGGTAAAGTCTAATACTTTACCTTCTTTTCCTTCCTTTATGTCTCATGCTTTTCATGGCCTAAGAAATCTCTGGCTACTTCAAAGTAAAACATTTCTTGTTTTCTTCTAGAAGCTTTATGGTTTTAGCTTTTATGTTGAGGTCTATGATCCATCTAAAATTAACTTTTGTGTATAGGGTGACAGAGAAGTCAGGTTCTTCTCCCCCCCCCCCCCCGCACTGGTATATCATGTTTTTAAGGAGATGTTCCTCAAACAGGAGAGGTGTGCTGTGCTCATGGCTTAAAAGATTTAATATTATAAAGATGAAATTCTCCCCAAGTTGATTATAAAGACAATGCAATTCCAATAAAAACAGTAATGGGTGTGTGTGTGTGTGTGTGTGTGTGTGTGTGTGAGAGAGAGAGAGAGAGAGAGAGAGAGAGAGAGAGAGAGAGAGAGAGAAGTGATCTAACAAAAGATTCCAAAATTAATATAGACACACCAAGCGATAAGAATTAAGAAAAGCAAAGATAATTTTAAAAAACAAGGTTGGAAGACTCACCAATCAGATAGCCAGAAATATTAGAAAAGTTTAGTAATTAGGACAGTGTGGGGACAATTATTAAGCCAATAAAAAAGGATCAAGAGCACAAGGACAGACACATACACGGAAACTTGATTAACAGAAAAGCTGATACTGCAGATTATAGAAAAGGATGGTATGGTAATAGATTATCTAACAAAATTAAAATTGGATCCTGCCCTCTTACTATATATAAAATTAAATTCCATTGAATTGAAGACTCAAAAACAGCCATAAAGTAAAATAACAAATAATAAATAAAGTTTTTTCCCTATTTTGGAAATTTATGGCTCTGTCCTGATTATTCCTGGCCTGCTTCTTTTTTTCCAGTAAGGATATCCTGAGACAGCCTAGTTGGTACATCCTCTGCATACTCTAGCCAAAGGGTGTACAGAAGACTCAAACTTCATTCTGTTCAACCACATCTGAATTCTCCAGAGGCTGAGTTCTGTATCATAATAACCACTTTTTTGAGTACGCTGTTGATTCATTCCTTGATCCTTTGGTAGCCCTAGTGGGATAAAGTGGAGTTTTATAAAAGTTTCTTGCCCCTCTTGTACATGACCATTCCAGACAAAAAGCCTTGCTGCAGTAGAGAATGATGGGGGAAAGGTGACGCTACGAAGTGGGGCAGTTGATTCTCTGGAGGTAGAGGGAGAACAACTTGGACACCTGGGAGGGGAACATCCCTGACCCTAGAAGATACAACAGAAGGAAGAATGCCAATATTCTGTGTCATTTGAAACTGCTACAGGAGGAAAAAAAAATCAGTTTCCAAAAAAAGGAAAAGCAGAAAACAGATATCGTGGAAGAAAAATTTTAAACAGAAGCAGCAAAAAGAAGCATCCTCTATAAAGTCAACTGTGTCACACCATATAAATTCCTTGCTGGATTTAGATTAGCAGGTACGGACACAGACTGTAATGAGAAGAAAGTGTAGGGTTCTCATACATATAACTCAGAGCACAAAACAGAAACTCTGTAGCTGGCACTTATACCTATATTATGCAATCGGGAATAATAAATATCTCTTTTAATTTTTTTTAGTTGTAATTGAACATAATACCTTTATATTATTTTATTTATTTATTTTTATGTGGTGCTAAGGATCAAACCCGAGCCTCACACATGCTAGGCGAGAGTCTTAAAGCTGAGCCACAACCCTAGACCATAAATATCTTTAATAATTAAAAAAAAATAAGAAAGAAACTGCCCCTACAGTCTTCCTCACCTAGGAAAATGCTCTGCTATGTCTCTCCCAAACTGTTGTGACCACTTTAAATTCACCTGCTGGGTCTGTCATCCTCCATCTGCTCACAATTTGACTTCCTTTCCCCTTAACCTTACTGAAAAATCTATCAAAAACTGTACATAATGGCCCTGCCTCCAATGGCTGACCCTTCTATGCAAAACACCTGTCAAAAACTCCGGATGTCTTCCCCTTTTCTGAGGCCACCACTCAAGCACTGTCTGAGGGAGGTGAATGCCTCTCAGCTGGTGGTATAACAAAACAACTTAGACATACCACCTACAAGCAGTATCTCCAAATCCAAAGACTAGAATTAATTACTTGGACTCACTGATAAACTCTAAAGTTTTTTGTTATTTAGAGCTTGTTGTTAGGTAATGTTGGAAGGATCCTGGAGAGCTCCAAAAAGTCCAAATGCTATCTTTTTACAGGGGCATCATGTGTGTCCTGGGATTGTATTTCTTTTTTGAAAGCAGGCATTAACTTGCCTCACTCCTCAAAATATGCACTTAGGGGCAGTTGTAAAAGACTTTCAAGTGTTTAAGGGAATGCCACCAGTTGATCATGTGCCCTCCAATGATTGTGAAGATGACTTCAAAACAAGGCCATGCTGGTTATTCACAGAAGCTTCCTAAAGATGTAAGTCACTCAATTTTTACACATACTACTATGAGAGTCCTCCAATTTAAAAAAACATGTTTTTTTTAAAATTAAAAAACAACATATTTGTCATCTGACTTCAACTGAAGTCTTCATTGTACCTCAACTGAGGTCACTCAGGTTTGCTTCAAATCATGAACAGGGTTCTTATGGATGAAAAACTGTCCTTGACTTCCAATTTACATGTTAAGACAAACCCTGTGCAATCACTAATACATTTTAAGCTATCTAGATTAATGCCTTGGGCTAAGTGGAAAGGTCAATACAGAAAATTCAAGAGAAAACCAAAGACTCTATTGGCTTATTAAATTTGTGCAACTGATTGGATCTGAGATGCCGGTGGGCATGGTTGATGTTATACTGAAAGTTATAGTTATCCGGCTGCTTGGATCCCTGTTGACAGTAACCTAAACTAAATGTTGTATGAGATAAAATAAATGGGCTTAGTCCCAATTTGTCAGTCAAATTAATCAAAAGAGCTGACAGCATGACGTACTCAAGGGAAAATTCTGCAAAAATCAAGATAGTATAGAAATGAGGGATGGATAAAATTGAGAGAAAATTCTCCTTACTACACATCTTGAAAAGTAAGGCAATGGCTACTTATGTTTTGGACTCTATTCAAGGATGTTTATGGGGGGCTGGGATGTGGCTCAAGCGGTAGCGCGCTCGCCTAGCATGCGTGCGGCCCGGGTTCGATCCTCAGCAGCACCACATACCAACAAAGATGTTGTGTCCGCCGAGAATTAAGAAAAAATAAATAAATGTTAAAATTCTCTCTCTCTCTCTCTCTGTCCCCCTCTCTCACTCTCTCTTTAAAAAAAAAAAGGATGTTTATGTAATGAATAGCCTTAGGAGACAGAATATCTCCATCTGGAGCAAAGGGCAGACATGTATACTACCCATTATAAAAGATTTTGTTTCCTTAACTCTGAGATCCACTCCTGTGATGTAACCTACTGAGCATACAAGTATTTTCTGTCTCTCTTCATACTTCCTGTGGTTACTGGAGTTCAGGACACTAACATAAAATTGCTGACCATATGGTTACTAGAGGCTGCTAAGACAGCAACTTAATATTATTAAAGTTAAAATGAAGAAAATTAGTAATAAAAGCATTTTCCTACATTCCCTAAAAAACCTGCATTATATACGAACAAGTAATTGATGAAAAATAGTTCCTTTATAAAAGAATTCTGCCAGGTGCAGTGGCCCATTCCTATATTCCCAGCAACTGAGGCAGGATTTCAATTCCAAAGCCAGCCTGGACAACTTAGTGAGATTCTCAAAAGAAAAAATGAAAAAGGTCTACAGAAGTAGGTCAGTGGTAGAGCACCCAGTACTGGGAGGGTATGGGTAGAGGGGCATCCAGCTAATACATGTTGAAAGAAAATACAATTATACAATCATCATTTTACAACACCTGATAAAAGAAAAAAAACAAACTAATGAGTCTAGGCAGAGATTACTGATGGACGCTAAAACTATTAAGTGAAAGGAATTTTGTAAAAAGATCAAGATGACACAATCTGCAATAAATCCACTGATCAACCTCAGCATTACTAAAAATGACATATGCATCTAAAGGGTTCATGAATTAGGAAGCATACATACTATCTATAAAATATTTTGGGTACAGTGGTGCACATCTGTAATCTAGCTGCTCCTGAGGCTGAGAAAGAAAGATCTACACGTTCAAGGCCATCCTCAGCAATTTATTAAGACCCTGTCTCAAAATAAAAATTTTTAAAAGGCTGAGGACATAGTTTAGTGGTAGAATGCCTCTGGGTTGAAACCCCAGTACAGTGAAGAAAAGAAAAAAAAATTTTAAAGACTAAAAGCGATGTGTGGAAGTTGTTTCGGTTCCTCCTCAACCCAATAAATCAACTGTAAAAAGATATTTATAGAACAAAAGGGAAATTTTGAATATTAAGGAATTATTAACTTTGTTAGGCATGATCATAGGACGGTGGTATTTCTTCTTAAACTTCTTTATCACTCATTAATACATAATGAGTAAATTTACAGGAAAAAAAATGACATGGATCTGCAATCTCCTTTATGAGAAGGTAAAAAACGGGGGAAATAAGATTGGCAAAATGTTGCTAACTGCTGAAGCCAAGTGATGAGTATGTAAGGGTCAATTATACTACTCTCTTCATTTTTACATATGTTGAAAATTCTCATAATAAAACTGTTTTTAATTAAAAATAAAAGTCAGGTCACAATTAAGGAGATAATTTATAATAAATGTATCTAAGAGTTACATAATCAATACCCAAAATATATAAAGAACTTTAATGAATCAATAAGCAAAAGATGAACTCAATGTAAAGATGGACATACCTATCAAAATCACAACTCACAGAAGGATCTCTAAATGCACTTGCCCAATAGAAACTCTTCATATACAACTAAAAAGGTCAGTGGACATGTCCTCTTGAGGACTCAATTATTAATGTCTAAGGGAATAAGCCACTTCATAGTTGCCTGGTATCTCTTGATTGAGAGAGAGAAAAATAAGCAATTGTACATGTGCAGATCATATGATTCTCGCACTTTGATTAAGAAAGTGTCCTGATAGGTAACTAGCTCTGTTGACCACAATACTGCCATGAAAAAGGGCTGCAGAACTACTATTGAAGATTGAAGTCATTAAAAAAACTAAAACAACTAACTCAACTAAAACAGCTGAATTAAAGCTAACTGTCCCAAATAGTAAATTACTTCATTCAGATACCTTATCAAATATTTACCAACTAGTTTATCTTGGAAGATTATATATATATATAAAGAAGGTATATTACTCAAAGGTAAACATTTGGTGGATATTTTAATTATTTTAGAAGCTAAGTAGGATTTTGACAACATTTTTTCAAAAGTACACAGTTGTATCTCAGTATTCATGGTGGGTAGGTTTATTTCAGGACCCCCACAGGTCCCAAATGCATAGATGCCTTATATAAAATGGCATAGTATTTACATATAACCCATGTACATCTTTCTGTATTCTTTAATTCATTTTTAGATGATTAATAATACCTCATACAATATAAATGCTATGTAAATAGTTGTTACACTGTATTGTTTAGGGGCTAATAGGAAGAAAAACCTGAACATGTTCAGCACAGATGTATTTTTCCCCAAAATATTTTCATTTTATCCTTGGTTGAATACATGAATGCAGAACTTGTATATACAGAGAACCGACTATATACTGTTAAAATCATTGTCACCATGCTAGATGGCATAGGACTTTCAAGAATTAACTATGCACTTATCAGTGTTTAAGGAAAACCAAAATTATTTTCTAAAGTGAATTTTAACTTCATCTGAGCACTCTGAGAACATAGGAGGTGTTCTTCAAGACTACCATTCTTAGGTTCCTCCATCCTGTAAGAAAATGTTGACCCTACTTCTGATTCGGCTCACTTGAAAGACCAGGATTCCACTTTACTACAAACAAAAGAGCTGAGCTCTGTGTGCTTGCCAGGGAGCATCATCTCAACTCTGTATCTGCCAAAAGCTCCTAAAGACTTGGCTAAATATTTACATACTGTGCCTGAAAGATATGTAATATTAACAGTTATGTGTATTATAAAAAGCCCCAAGAGGTAGAGGACAGGGAGATATTGTTTTTTGTTTTTTTTTTTTTGAATTTTTAATATTTATTTTTCAGTTCTCGGAGGACACAACATCTTTGTTGGTATGTGGTGCTGAGGATCGAACCCGGGTGGCACGCATACCAGGCGAGCGCGCTACCACTTGAGCCACATCCCCAGCCCTGAGATATTGTTATCTTAGGGACTTAATTCAAACTTCACTCATCTATAACTTTCAAATCCTAAAGTCTACAGCACCTTGAATACAGAGCTTAGAATGATAATCTGCTAATAACAGATTCCAAGTAACAATGGCTATATTTGTTTTTATGGCCACACTGAATGCAAGGTCACTACTTACAATAGTGCTTCTTTGTGGACGTAGTTCAAAGGTTTGGGGGTGTCTATGAGTCTGCCTTTTTTTTTGTACAAGGAATTAAAACCTGGGAAGATTACCGCCAAGGGACATTCTCATCCCCTTTTTATTTTTTATTTTGAGATAAGGTATCACTATGTTATTGAGGCTGTCTGCAAATTTGCAATCTTCCTGCCTTTTCCTCCCAGAGAAGCTGGAATTATAGGCAGTGTGACCATACCTGGATACAGGTCTGTAATACAGTCTTACTTTAAAAGGCTAAGATCACGGTACCATTTTAGGTCATATACGAATCTTTCTCCTCTGAATCCTGACTGTTGTTTTTCACTTGCTACTTAATTAAAATTATCATTAGATTGTAATTTTCTCACAAAGGTAGTAAATATTTTTTAAAAGTACCTACAAGCTTCCTATTGAGCACTGTACTAGATCCTGTGGGAGATAACTAACAATATAAGATACTTACTGCTCTTGGAGCTTAAAATCTGTTTAGAAAACAAGATATATGTGTCAGAGTCAAATGAATGATGTTTATAATAAGAGTTCAGAGTTGGAAAACATATCATTGGGGGTAAAAAGGTTAGGGAAAGTTTTGTGGGAAAGAGGGAAAACAAGATGAGCCTTGAAATACTAGTAACACTGAATTAAAAACAAGATAAAACAGAGTGGGTAGGCCCAGCTAGATGTAAGACAAAAGGACTTTGTGACAAGAGAAGGTAGAAAAGGTAGACTGGCAAAAGTTTCTTAAAAATGTGAATGCCAAGCTAAGCAGCTTCACTTATGTTTTACTGGCTTTGAAAGTTTCCCTTGTAAAAAAAATTCTAGTTGACACAAGAGTTATACAAATTTATGGGATACAATGCAATGATTCATTACATGTGTACACTATGTAATGATCGAATCAGGATGATTAGCATATCTACCCATCACTCCAAACAAGTTATTTCTTTATGATGAAACATTCAAATCCTCTCTTCTAGCTATTTTGAAATATGTATACATTATTTTAACTATAGTCATCTTACTGTGCGATCACATACCAGGACTTATTTCTCCTATCTAAATGTAAATCTGTGCCTGGCCTGAAAAGTTTATGAGCAGGACACAGAGAAACAAAGAAGATGGACAAGGCAGGGAGAGAGCGTAGAAAACTGCTGACCCAACAGTCACTCACTAAATGTTTACCTTGCTACCTCAACTATGGCTGAATTTCTGAAGACTGGAACTCACACTTCTTCACGTCCCTCCTGATACACAACACAATATTACATAAATGCCACTGGGCCAGAAAATATTTTGGCAATAAATGAATAAATAAACTTAGAGAAGAAAAATTTTCTAATATGGTTGATCTCAAACCTATCCTTCAATGCCCTTTTATTTCTCTCAGTGACTGTTACCCACCCAGTAGCCATCTGACTCCCCAAGTCAGAAACGAAACACCCCATGCACAATCAACCAGCAAATCTTGCTGCTTCTACCTCCAGAAGGTCTGTTGAGTCAACCTCTCTCCATCCTTACTGCTACTGCCCTAGATGCTATAATACCCTTTTTGCTTCCCACCACCGGCTTCAATCTAACTCTGTTGTGATAAGAGGTCTTTCTCTAAAACACCAGGAAGGAAGCCAGAGAGTGATTTGGGGGTCATATTCACTCTTACAACAACTCACTCTTTGGAGAATGACCTCAATCCTTTTTGAGGGCAGTACCCCCAAATGATTTCACTCTAAGCTCTACCTCTTAAAGGTCCTACCACCTGTAAACACTGCTGCAGTGAGGTCCAAGCTCCCCACACATGAACCCCTAGAGGACATGCTCAAACCACATCCAAACCACAGCATCTGGGTTAGGTACCTGTCCTTGGTTTTGCACTGCAACCTGTGCTCTCCCCATCACAGAACTTGCAGCAAGTCATACACTGAACTTCCTCTTTGTTTGTGTATTTATCCCACCAGATGATAAATTGGGCCCAGGCAGAGATTCTAACTAATGTTTTTTCCACAGTCTCTCTGATACTAAGTATGATGTCCAGTTCACAACTGTATCCAATGCAAACTTACTGCATGAACCAAACAAAAGGACAGAGTCCTTAAGACAGACAGAGAAAGAAATTAGGATGAAGATGGGAACAGAATAATTTCATGAAGCTCACAATTAGCCATATCTAATGGCATTCAGAATCATCATTCGGGTCAATAAACTGAGTATCCTGCCAGGGCTTGACATTTTCTTAAACACAAATAGACAAAGCTTGTCTCACAGGTTTATAAACAGTTCAATTTGATTTCATCCAAACAAGCAAACAGACTGATGTTACCACCACAAGATATAACAAGCCCTGGGGGTGAATACTCCAGTGACAGCCATTTCAAACCTGTTTATTTATATGGTCAAAACTAGTTCAGCAGCTTCATGAAATCAATAGAAGTGATAACCAAAAGGGAAAAGCTAAACCTCTGTAAGTTCAAGCTCCCAGGAAGAGAAAAGACAACCAAAAATTGTAAATGGGATAAACAGGCAGACATAGGTGAAAACACACAAGCCAGGACACAGGGTGAGAATAAGGCAGCTTTAAGTTGAGGATGCCAGACTGTGAAAGAGGTGCACAAACCCCTAGCCCCCCAGGGAGGATACACAGGCACAACGGGAGGGAGAACTGCTGGGCCCAGGGAATCCCACCCAAGAGTATGACTATACGTATGAGGACAGATCAGACACCCCACACCACATACGCTTCACTGCCATATTTTCATCTGGTTATTCAGAGAAACTACAGTCACAGGAATAACTTTAAAAAGCTTTCATAAAATAATTTCTGTCCATAAAGGAAATCTACGTTAGTGAAAGGATCTATTTCAGGAAGAGGGCTGCTCAGAGACAATTTTTATTACCTGAGACACTGCTGATCTGCACACAAGACAGTCTTTATTCACTATATAATTTCTCCTCTCACCTTGCTATATTTGTTCCCATCTCCCCAGAATCCCTGATCCCTGTTCCTCTCTGGAGCTTGGGAAACTTCATAAGTTTCGGTCATCTGGCCCAGTCTCATATTTTGTGGGACTCTCCTATGTATATGCACATAATTAAAATAGCATTTGTCCTGCTAATCTGTCTTATGTAAATTTAATTCATAACCCAGTCAAAGAACCTAGATTGGCCATAAACAGAAAAAGTTAAAATGCCAGAAGTATATGCTTCATAACAAAAGCATTATTATGATGAAAACAATTATGCAATGAAAAAAACAAAGAATTTGCAAAATGTGTTAAGGAAAAAGAAGGTATTTTCACCCCTAGTCCCTATATATATATATATACATCCCACATCATTCTCAATCATCCCAGGAACCAAGATCAATGGAGCAACTCACAAAGATATAAAAGGAAAAAACTAGAGAAGGCAAACAAAACCCCGCAGGCTCGAGGAACTGCTGGGCAACAGCAGCAAAGGCATAGGTGATGCCCAGCTTTGAAAAGGACAGGACTTATTCACAGGCCATGGAGCAAACACTATAAATCTAGTCATTAGATGGAAACAATGGCTAAAGGCAAAAACCTAGAGCTTTTCAGTTGGTGTTTCAAATAGAAACCAAATAAACTATTAAAACGGAGCAACTCCCTAGATTTGGGCTAATAAAACCAACTCAGAGGACAGAAATCAGCAAAAGGGCCTGTCTCCTTGCCACACTGATTGCTGATAAAATAGCAAGCTCATCTTAAGAAAAACAACATCCTCCAAGTGGAAACAAACCTACAAAGGAAGACAAAGCACACACAAGCATTTCAAAGGATATGATCAAATGCAAAATAAAAAAATAGAAACAACTCATAAAAGAGAAATCTGGCTTTGGAACCTCTCCAGGAGGAACATCTCTGACTCTGTTCTTGGAATCCTATCCCTACCTCTGACTAGGCAACACCATCACATATTCCCCAGAGCAGCAATGAGTAAAAGAAGGAGTGAATAACAATTACATAAGAATTTTCTTTTAAATGAAATGAAATGAAACTGAAAAGAATGATTAGAAAGAAATCAGGAGTCTCACAGTCAGAATCTCATACTCAACAAAACCCTTGGGCTAGAGACATAGCTCAGGAGTAAAGAGCATCGCACACAAGGTCCTAGGTTTCAACTCTAGCACCAAAAAAGCAAACGAAAAACCAAGCCCTTGTACCCAAGCAGTGGTTCTACCAGGAAGTCCCTTTATTCAGCTACAGGCAAACCATGTAGGAAGCCCAGGAAAGGATCTGCCCCAGGGTCTCTAAGTGCTGACGGATTAGCTGTCCTCCCAGTCTCTTCATTTCCCTTCTAATCCTCTGCAGACGACTGAGAAATTGCTGGACTTGGTGAATGCTTTTGTAACCCTTCCCTTTCAGAAGCTGCTCTCAAGATGGGGAATTTCCAAATGGCTAAACTGGCTATCACAATACCATATCCAGGGAGGGAGTGAAAGGTTTTAGTTCTGGAAGTGCTCCGCCATTTGCCAAGAAAGTCACTGGTCCAGAAGCAGTCCTAGAAACATATTTGCACTCACTTCACTGGTAGCTGTTAATTTTGATACAGGTTCTTGCTAAATTGCTGAGGCTAGCCTCAAACTTTGTAATCCTCCAGCCTCAGCCTCCAAGTCACAGGGATTACAGGTAAACACCACTGCACCCAGAGAAAACATGCATCTCTTAAACGCCTCATGTGTGCAGGTTTCTATTTAGGCAGTTTCTATGGATTTGTTTTCACACCAGAAATTATTTCTTAGAAAATGCTTCTTGCTGAAGGGGCTGGGGTTATGGCTCAGTGGTAGAGCACTTGTCTCACATGTGCAAGGCCCTGGGTATTCGATGCTCACCACCACATAGAAAGAAAGAAAGAAAGAAAGAGAGAGAGAGAAAAAGAGAGAAGGAGAGAAAGAGAGAGAAAGGAAGAAAGAAAGAGAGAAAGAAAGACAGAGAGAAAGAGAGAGAGAAAGAGAGAAAGAGAGAAAGAAAGAAAGAAAGAAAGAAAGGTATTGTGTTCAACTACCAAAAAATATTAAAAAAAAAAGAAAGAAAAAAAATGTTTCTTGCTGAAGTCCATTTTCTAAACAGTCTGTTGTATACTTTCTGGAGATGACTGGCAAATTCCTACCTTCCCTTGTGTAAACCTCCTTATTTATTTATTTATTATTTTTACTCGTGTTGGGGATTGAACCCAGGGCCTTGGGCATTTGAGTCAAGCACTCTGCGAACTGAGCTATATCCCCAGCCCCACAATCCTCCTTTCTGTATGTTTGTTTCATCCCTGTTCCTCAACTTGGGATGCCTTGTGATCTGCTCTAATCAACAGAAAGCAGCAGAAGTGACACTGTGTTAGTTCTGGCTTAGGACTTAATAAGCATGGCAACTTCCATGTTTATCCTCTTAAAGCCCGGTCAGTCCCCAGTCACTGATGCCCGCAATTCCAATTGCAGCCACATAAGTGTGAAGTCATCTTGGTCTTTCCAACCTTGGTTGAAGTCTCAAATGAATGCAGCTTCTGAGTGATTCCATAGGACATCACACAGTGAAGAAACCACCACCACCCCCAGCTGAATCTAGTCAGCCAAGAAAAATATAGAAATCATAAATTGTTGCTATTTTAAGCCATTAAACTCAGGGATGGTTTGTTATGCAGCAATATGTAAGTGAAATAGTCATAAAACTGAAAGCATTGTGTTAAACTTCAGGGAAAAGTAATAATAAATAAAAGAAAAGCTGATAATAAGGAACACAACTCCAGAGGCCAGCAGTCAATGGTATGAAAATCAAGGTGTCAGCATGACACCTCTGGAGGCTCTACTGGAGAATCTAATCTTTACCTCTTCCAGCTTCTAGTATCTGCCAGCACTTTTTGGCTTATAGCTATGTTAATCAGATTTCATTTCCTGAACAAAATACCTAACCAGAACAACTTACAGGAGAAAACATTTATTTTTGGCTTATGGTTTCAAAGTTTTAGTCCACAGTCAACTCAATTGTTCTGAGCCCAAGGTGAGGCAGAGTATTATGGCAGAGAGGTGTAGCAGAAGGACACTGCTCAGCTGATGGCAGCCAGAAAGCAGGGAGAGAGCAGGAGCCAGGGACAGAATACATAATCCCTATGGGCACACCTCTAGTGACCCACCCTCTCCAACCTTTACCTGCCTTTAGCTACCACCTAGTAACCCATTTAAATGATTAATCCATTGATTAGCTCACAACTCTCATAATCTGATCATTTTACCTCTGAACATTCCAGGATCACGAGCTTTTGGGGAACACCTCATATCCAAACCATAAGAAGTCGCATTGTTTCAATCTCTGCCTCTACAATCATGCCATTTTTTCCTCTTCTCTCTCTGAAGACTCCCTCTACCTCATGTCTATAAGTGATTACATTAGGGCCCATCCAAATTATTCAAAAGAGTCACCTGCTATGGCTTGGATATAGTTTTAAAATATTACCCTCCAAAGGTTCACGTGTTGGAGATTTGGTCCCAATGTGGCAAGGTGGGAGCTGAGACACTATTTAAGAGGTGGGGGCTCTAATGGAAGGTCCTAAGGATATTAATATTAAGTAGCTGCTCCCAGAATTCATAAAACCCTGAACTCTCCTGAGAGTTGTTAAGAGCAAGCCCAATCTCTAGACCCCTAATCACTCTCTGGCTTCCTGTTTGGTGATGTGATCTCTGGCTCCCACACATGTTCCCTACCATTTCATGCTGTCCACGATTAAGCCCTCATCAGAAGCGGAACCAACTGGGCCACCTGAACTTGGACTTTCAGCCTCCCAAATATTAGTCTGCCTTAGGTATTTCTTTGTAGTAACAAAAAAAAATAGACTAATACATCACCCTATCTCAAGGCCCTTAAGTTAGTTACATTAACAAACACCCCACTCCATCTATTCCATACAAGGTAACGTTTATAGGTTCCAGGAATTAAGACTTGGTCTCTTTAGGGGCCATTACTCTGCCTGTCACAACTGCTCAGACAAGAGTTAAGCACAAGAATGAACATACTAGTTTAGTCCAAGGCTGTTGTTTTCTAAAGCTTTAAAGCAATAGACTACTTTACTCAAATATAATCCCAATAGTTAAAAACAAAAATGAAATAATAAAAAAATAAAAATAAAAAATAAAACTCTTTAAAAAAATGAAGAGAGGATTCTGGGAAGATAGCTGAGTAAGAAACACCAGAAACTTGTTTCCTCAGACAACAAATGCACTGGCAGAATGTATCTAATGTAAGTATTTTGAAACTCTGGAGTCAACCTTAAGATTTGGAGAGTAGTAAATTTTGGCC
The DNA here is from genome assembly GCF_052094955.1 of Ictidomys tridecemlineatus. Taxonomy (NCBI): domain Eukaryota; kingdom Metazoa; phylum Chordata; class Mammalia; order Rodentia; family Sciuridae; genus Ictidomys; species Ictidomys tridecemlineatus. Next base: position 27,721 of record NW_027521282.1, read on the forward strand.
AGTTTCAGTTCACAGCATTGTAGCACCTGCCTATGCACCAGTCTCATGACAGGTACCTACAGATCTTCTCTGTGAGAGCCTGCACAAATTTATAGGACAAGAAGAACTCTGTCCAAAAATTGAGGATCTACATACTGATTACTGACAGATACAACTCTGATTTTAGAGACACAAACTCATGGGCAGGCAGCCATTGTTGTAATCCTCCCCCAACTTAATCAAGTTCCTCCTCCTCTGATTGAAGAAAAATCTAGGAGATTTAATGAGCCAGAGACCTTTTTCTTTCTTTTATTAACCTACCCATTCATTTTTTCTACCCATTCATTTTTTACTTCTTACCCTATTGAAAGTCAGACATTTTTTAAAAAGCAACTACATATACAAGGAAATTTAGAAAGTCACCACACACATCCAATAAAAGGTGCAGGTTGAAAAAGAACTGAAAAGAACTTAAACTTATACTTCAGGCTAATCTCCAGCACAGCAACAATAAAAAAAAAATCAACACATTCTGGAGAAGAGATAGAATCTGATTTCTAGAGCTACAATATTAGATTTAAATGTCCAGATTTAAAAAAAAAAAAAGAAAAATCCCAAGAAACAGGAGAGTGTGGCCCATTCAAAGGAAAACAACATCATCACAACAGAAACTTTCCCTGAGAAAGACCATATAGATGGTGGGTTTGCTAGAAAAACCTTAAAACAACTGACTTAAAGATACTCAAAGAAGGGCTGGAACTGTAGCTCACAGGCAGACTACTTGCCTAGCATGTGTGAGGCACTGGCTTCGATCCTAAGCACCACATAAAAATAAATAAAGGCATTCTATCCATCTACAACTACAAAAAAAAAAAATTTAAAAAGATGCTCAAAGAATCAGTTTAGCCTGCTAAGCGAATTAAGCCAATCCTCAAAAAATCAAAGGCTAAATCTACTCTCTGATAAGTGGATGCTGATCCATATGGGGGTATGTAAAAATGGAGAAACTCTGGGTAAAGAAAAGGGAAGGGAGGGTGAGAAGGAAATATGGGGGTGGGAAAGATGGTAGAATGGGATGGACTTTATTATCCTAGGTACATGTGACAATACATCATGTATATATATATGATGTGAATACATATATATATATATATATATATATATGATATGACAATATATCATGTACAATCAAAAAACTGAGAGTTGTGCTGCAATTGTGTACAATGCATTCTATACAATCAAAATGCATTCTGCTGTCATATATACCTAAAGAAAATAAATAAATTTTAAAAAAATCTTAAAAGGACTGGGAATGTGGCTCAAAAAATAAGAAGATGCTCCAAGAATTAAAGGAAGACATGAGCAAAGACAAGAAAATGATACACTAACAAAATGGAAATATTAACTAAGTTATAGTAACCAAAATGAAAAATACATTACAGGGATTCAAAGACATATTTGAATAGGAGGAAGAAAGATCAATGAAACTGAAGTTATGACAATTGAAAGTATTAAGTCTGAGAAGCAAAAAGAAAAAAGATTCTCTATGTTGATCTTCAAAATTAAAAAAAAAATACTGATGCACAAAATTTCAAAATCTGGGTATCTTACTCAATACTGTTCTAACACACAAAACCATCCAAGTAAACAAATGGATGTCCCCAGTCTTCAACTTTTACTTCTCATCCAGCTACAGTGTATCATCCATGCAGCTGTCTAAATTATTATACTAAACAAAGCTAATCCTGTTATACCTGTGCTTTGAAATACTTTCTTTGCTCTCAGCTGGCTAACAAGGTCTTCTGTTCACCTTGGGCTGTCCCTCCTTGCATTGTGCACACCTCATCCCCAGGCTTTTACACAGAAGCGGTCACCCCCACCTTCACTCTCTCCCAGGCAAACATTTCCTGGCCTTCCTCTCTGCCATTATCTACTTCTTTCTCTGGGTGTTTTCCTTGATGCCCCAGACCATTCCCATGTGCTCTAACATACATTCCCACATGCTCTCATGGCAACACTTAAATCCTTCCTTGAAGACCTTCATTCATACATTTGACAAATACTGAGCTTCTGCTCTGTCAGACCCGGCCCTTGGTGCTTGAGATACAACAGGGAATAAGACAAAGAACTCCTCCCCATGGAGCTGATGACATTCTAGTAAGAGGAAGCAGACTAGAAATTAACGTCAAAATAATAGCAAAGAAGTAGAATATTTGGTGATTGCTCATCATTATATCCCAGGAACCTAGGACAATGCCTCGCTCCTAGCCAGTGCTCAAAAAATACTTACTGAATGAATAAATACAGCAGTGTGAAAAGATGCTATGTGAATGTGAAGTATTGTCTACTGTATGGCCTATGAAAACCTCTTCTCAGAGTCTGGTCTAAGCTTTCAGAGGCCTAAAGCATGTTGTGTTAGTCATACCAGGCCATTCACTACTTAGAGTTGGTTTTACAGTTGGCAAAAGTCATAATTTTACCAGTAATTTTCAGATCAAATGAGTTAAGCACTGAAGTCTCGAAAGTCCCAACTTGGCATACTGTGCATCTTCCTCAAACTCAAAACACAAAATTAAAAGAAAGCCAGTTCCTTATATGGTTTGGACACCAGAATGCTGGCTTCGTGCTATATATAAAAGGTTAATACTGGAAAAGTCAATAACTACCATGAACAAGGACCCTGTCATATCACTGTCAAGGCCTAATCCTACCTAAGTTATCACCTGCTGAAGTAAATTAAAGTCAAGAAAGTAAACATTTAATGAATATTCACTTGCCTTTGGTCCAAGAAAGTCTTAGAAATAAGCTTTCCTTTAATTAAAAATAAAAATAACCCAGAAAGCTGAAATAAGATCTGAGGAACACTCAACACAGGTCAGCCAGTCAGCATAAGTAAGAGTTGGCAGTGCCCAGGTGAAACTGCTCCAGGATGTGACTGTAACACCATTCTGTTCATGCAAAAATTTGGAAAACAGATTTTCTGGGCAGAACTGGGGCCTAACATCTCCACTACCAAGTTCAAAGCCAAAAAATAAACCTGGTACAAAGGTACCCATGGTTCTGAAAATAGCTCACTATCTTTACAGACAGCAAATACATCAAGCCTTGGGACTGAGACACGCACCAATCCATCAACCAACTGACAAGCCAGTATTATGTACTATGCTAAGTGCTCTGAAGCATAGTCACACATATAAGAAAGACATAATTCTAGGCCTTAAGGAACTTTAAATCAAGTTTAAAAAATAAGACAGAAATGAATGGAAAAACAAAAAAAATGCAAACCAGATTGAAAGGCTGGCATTCTAAGAGCCAGAGAAGTGGTAGATTGTTGCTCTGGAGGCCAAATCAATTGGGGAGAGCCCAAAGAGGGACGCTCAGCAAGGCTGGTTTCACAAGGAGTGGGACTCACCAGGATGTGTGCAGACTGAGAAAAGCAGAGAAGAGCCCTACACTGTTCTAGGTGCCCTTCAGTCTTGAAGGACAGATGGGAATCACCTCTCCCTGGGCCATGCGAGGCTGAAGGAGGAAGAAGAGAATGTGTGGAGAAGGAAGAGATTGACACACTGCTAAGGCAGAGATGTGTAAGGCAGCCATGGTGGGGAAGGCTACAGCAAAAGGCTCTGGTGTAGAGCAGGCCAGACTGTGGAGACCTCAAACTCCAAACTAATGAATTATTTCCAATTACTGGTAAGACACTTGATGATGTGGCCCAGAAGTATCACAATGAACTGTGTTTGGGTCTTCCCTAAACAGTTTCATGTAAGTCTACACTGTCCACACAAAAGAAGTAGAGCAAATTTTTTTTAATGTGTTAAAAGTTGAAAAACCAACATATTTTCATAGATATTTAAATAAAGTCACATCACTGTGACTAAGTTTTAGATCATGCAGTAAATCATACATATCTGAATAAGAGCTATAACTACTGAAAGATCCATTTTAAACAGCACTAAAAAATGACTTCTGAAAGGCAAATCTAATCCTCCTACACCTACTCCATCACTTCACCCTCCCCCACAAACCTGACTAGGGTCTTTATTTTCCTTTAAGCATTACAGGTTTCTTTATGTACCTGGAAGGAAGAGCTGTTAGTCATCAGTCTGGATGGTGTGGGTTAATAGGGTCTTTGTTCAGAAAATTTAATTATAGGTTTGAACCTTGGATGAATGCAAAAGAAAAACACTGGAGGGGACTCTCAGCTAATCTGCCAACTAAGTGGACCCATGCGACTTCAGGAGTGTCCCTGGGTGCATTGTAGAGGCAGTTTCTTCCCTGTTGTCTGTAGCATGTCCCGCCCTAGTTTACTCCTAATTTGCTTCTCTGGCCTGATCTCTGACTGTCCTACAATAACCATTTCTGACAAAGGGCTCTGCAACCAAAGGCCCAAAGATGCTAAACCATAATTTTGGCAGTTTTATACCCTTTAGAGTTTTATATACCCTTCTGCCTCAATGCAGGCAGCACAACTAAGACTGCGCTCCTGTGCACTGGCTCCAGGCAACCTCAGAGCTTTCCCACCTTTGACCCCAAAGGCTTTTCAGAGGAAACAAGAGTTTAAAACCTGGCTTTAACATACCTCTACATTCACCAAATACTTTGACTCTGGCAAGTGATTATCTGAGGAAAGCTGCTGAACCAAGGGTATTTGGGGCTGCATTTTATACTTTGTTATCCTAGAGATACCAGTATTTAAAAAATATGAACTAGAAATAAAATAAAATGCAATAACTGTTAAAAGACTAGAGTTTGAAAGTTTTCTGAGCAAGAAGGGAGAAAACTGATTAATAAAAAACCTGCTTTTTACTTCCACAGGAAATCTAAAATTGATGCCAGTATTACAAAAGGATAAAAGTGCTGACCAAAAAATGTCAGTGAAATCAACACAAAATGCATAAAGAGAACCTCCCAAAGTAGTGGAGCTCTGAATGCCTGGAAATCTCGTTTCCTCCTAAAGCTCAGTTAAGTGATGATAAAATTCCTAGTTTAAAAAAAAAGTAAGGGAAACTGTTTTAATCAAACTAAAATAATCAAATTAACATGTCCAAACATTCAGATTCCTAAAGAAAAGTAATATGTGAATATAATGCATAGGAATTGTTAGGGCTACAATTAATTGAAAGGTGAATATGTTATTCTGGAACCAAGAACTCTGGTTTCTCTTTATTTCCATCATTCTTTCATTCACTGACTAATATGTATGGCATTCTGAAGGATTAAAAAAAAAATTGAATCAAGCATTCAATACCCTCAAGTGCTGGGGAAGTCAAAAATCAAAATCTTAAAACAACTAATCCAAAGCTCTCCTGTTTTGAAACCTCCCTTAAACATTAAAAGGCATTTCCAGTTCAAAATTCAAAGGTAATGATTCCCACTGAGCAATGATTATTTGGATAGAGACATGTGGTAAACATTTCCTAGGGAAATGAAAAAAGGTCAAAGGTAAAAGACAACTGAGAAGAGCTGCAACATCTCGGCAAGTTACAAATTTAAGGGGTAAGGGACACACACACAACCTCCATCCATTAGAAGCTGAGATTTAAAAGAAAAGCTGAGGCTTCTCTGGGGTGAATATCATGACATCTGTTCTCTTCTCATAATAGCAACTAAGTTGATTTAAGAAAATATTCTCTCTCTCTTTTCTAGAGCTGTTGGTTCATAATTACATGATTTTTCTTGAGCTTTGGTTTCCTTAAGATGTGTTTATTCTGCACATCTGCTCTCCCCATACCTGATTACACAAAGGTATCATAAAGAGCAAACCAACAGGTATAAAGAGACCAGCCCTCAAAACAGATCAAAGCAAAAAGCCCATGGAGTCCTTTGGAAATCTTGGCTGGCAGCTCTTGTAAATAAAAGTGCTTCTAAAACAGAAAGCATTAAACTACCATATTTATATAGGGCGTGATTGACAGGTCAGTTATTAACTTCATAAAAACACAGGCAATGTTAACTAGCAAGAATGTTTGTTCTAGCTGTTCTATCTGAAGGAAAATGAAATCCAAGATAGAATGGCTTGTTCTCTGTTTCTTTTAAGTATTTATTTTAGAACCGTGCAGTATAAAAGAATGTTTTTTCAAGTCAGTGAACTTAAGCTATTTTGCTTACTGTTCTGGAATTTAAGTATGTTGTTATAATTCTTTAGAAAACAAATGTTACATTTACTAAAGTCAAATTCCAATGGTGCACCATGATCTTTTCAAGCCCTCAACAATTTTTTACTCTTCTGAGTTACTAAAACTAAAGAAATTTACATTAATTCATCTTTCTTCCAGTAACTAACATGTATCAAATCAGGGAATCAAAGTGCAGGCAGACTTCCTCCCAGTGCTCTGGATGCAAGCATGTGTTCCTTGAACTGCTTATGGCAACAGACCTAAAATCTGCCAAAAGGAGAAAAGAATGAAGGGTCTGTATTTTATTAATATTATTTTGAGGGCTTATTTTTATCTATACATTCTATCATGTGTGATCACTTATTGCAATATTACAAGGCAGTATATTTTATTTTAAAAATTCTCTCAGAAAATAATGTCAGCTGCAGGTAAATATACAGTCAGGAAATCCTGTAGAAGAACTCAAGTCCATTTCTGCAAGCAATAACTTTTATCTTGAACTTACTTAACATGGTTAGCGCCCACACCCATCCCAGTGGGTACTGACAAAAAAAAAAAAAAAAGAAAATGTCAGCTAACTTAAAAAAATGTTTCTCCAATTTGAAAAGTGACTTCTCTAGTAGTTGTTTTGAGCAACTATATAGCAAGGAAGTATACAAAATTTCTATTTACCCAGTCTATGCTCTTATTCATTTATATGATGATTTTTTTAAAGTAACAAGGAAAAGGTAGAAGGAAAAGTTAGAAGGAAAAACAAGGTTTTGCTTTTTAGAATCAATCAACAAATACTTTTAAGATTGGAGTTACATAAATTTGGCATTTCCTAGCCAAATAAATGCTTATGAAGTGGACTGGTGTTTATGTGCATGTTTGTTTATGTGTGTTTAATATTCTCAAGCCTCAGAGTTTTTCCATGTAAACAAAAGTTTTGTTAAATGCCTCTTGAATTAAATTTAAAAGGCTATTTGTTATCAAAATGTTTCGCTCATAGTAAAGGCTGTCATCATATGAGCTGCACACTAAACACAAGAGCAAACCCCAAATCCCAGAAAAACTATCCGTGCTCATCAGTACATTTAATGCAGCACAATCCTGATTCCTCCAGAGTTCCTACAAACAACAGTCCTTCAGAACACAGAATTCTTATGAAATAAATACTCAATCTTAGAACATGCCCTGGCCTCCTCCACTACCCACACATCCCCGCCCCTCCTGCAGGACTATATTTTCAAACTAGAATATTTGTTTTGACACACTTCTGCTTACTTAATTCTCTGGTAAAGGATTTCTTGTGCACTCCTAGCCAGTAATGAACTTTTTGCCAGAAAATATGCAACTCTTAGCATGACAAGAATAAGGGGGTAAAAAACCCTTCCATCGAGACTTCCAGAATTGAAGATAAAAGCAGGTACACTGGAGGGTTCCAACATGGCGGCCGGCGAGCAGGCAGCATTTTCTGTACCTCCGCAGTAACGGGATCAGAGAGACACATAAATACAGTTGCATGGGACCTGCTGAGGAACTTCTAACAATATTCCATTGAAAGGAGACCTGCTGATAACTAGTAAGTCTGTGGGAGGAGTCAGTTTGTCTCAGGCGAGTGAATCTATGCAACGCGGATCAGGGACACAATCCCGCCGGCCGCGGCCGAACTGCAGTGAACTGCAGCAAACGTACGAACGGCCGTGGCGGACTGGGCCCCCGCAGGCCTGAGTCTGTGAACTGCCTCTGGCGGTTTGACGCTACAAACAACACCCCCACCCCCCCATCCCACCCCCAGCCGGTTCAGAGCTGCAAACCACACGACCCCCAACCCCCACCCCCACCCCGCTCCTGTGAACAACTCCTGCCCACTGGGCTCTGCAAAGGGCCCCGACCACACGGCAAACGGACAAATAGTCCCGACCACTGGGCACTTCGAACAGCCCTGCCCGCACGGGGGAATCAGGAGTGGCGCGGGACCCACCGCATGGAACTCCCAGCTACGGCTCCCACCAGAGGTAACATCTGAGGTCTCTTGCACCAGTTTCTGGGGGCGTGACTACCAGAGGGCAAGCAAATTCACCGCGGGTCCTCAACCCCAAGCCCTACAAACTTAGGATTCCAGGGAATGGCAAACAGGGAGAGCGTGCCCAGGTGGCCATGAAAACAGGGCACACAGGAGCAGCAGACCTGGCGTGTAGCCAGTATTGTGGTGAGCATTACCGGTGAGCAGACCCGCCCAGTCCGGGAGGAAAAGCTGCTGCACAGTGACAGGCTCCCGCCTACTAAGAAGAGAAGCTTAGCCTGGTGGGCACAGCTTCACCTAATGGAAGAATAGTGAATCGGACTCTAAGACTGCATTTATTAATTTTTTTTTTTCTTTTTTTTTGTGGATGTTGTGGTTGGGTTTTTGTTGTTGTTGTTGTTGTTGTTGCTGTTTTTTTAAAAAAAAGTGTTTTTAAAATTCATTTTATTTTATTTTATATTATTTTTTAATTTTAATCCTCATCTCTATTATTACTATGTTATTTTTTTTAATTCTTTTAAATCTTCAATTTTTTCTTTCTCTTTCTTCTCTTCCTCTGTCTTTCCATTTCTTTTCAATTCTCTTATTCCCCCTTCCTTGAATTCTACCTGGTTACTCTCATTCTCTTTGGTGATTTTTTCCCTTCCCTGCTAATACCTTTCCTCCCAAGCATCAAATAAATTTATAGGAGTAGACAGTAACTCAACAGTCAAACAGAACAAAAAGCAAAATGAGCAGTATGAAAAAGCAAGGAAGAAAAGGAGTACAAACAACACAGGACAGCCCAAATATTCAGAACGACATAGAGTCATCAGAAAAGTGGTCATATAAAGAACTCAGGGAACACCTTAGACAGATGGAATGGAACCTTAAAGAGGACACAAGACAGCAAATTCAAGCAGCGAAAGAACACATTGAGAAGGAATTACATAAAATGATAAAAGAAGAAGTTAAGCATCTATATCAGGAGATAGAGACTATAAAAAAGAATCAAACAGTAATCTTAGAAATGAAGGAAATTATAAACCAAATTAAAATCTCATATGAGAGTATCACTAATAGAGTGGAGCAACTAGAAGCCAGAACATCTGATAATGAAGACAAAATATACCAACTTGAAAAGAGTCTAGCCAACTCAGATAGGATGGTTAAAAATCATGAGAGAAACATACAAGAGATATGCGATAATATAAAAAAACCAAATTTAAGAGTCATTGGGATAGAGTAAGGGATAGAAATTGAAACCAGGGGAATGAGTAATTTACTAAATGAAATAATTACAGAAAACTTTCCAGAAATAAAAAAGGAAACAGATATACAAATTGTAGATGCATACAGGACACCGAGCATACAAAATCACAGTAGACCAACGCCAAGACACATTGTTATGAAGATATCCAATATACAGAACAAAGAGAGAATATTAAAAGCTACAAGAGAAAGGAGACAGATTACATTCAGGGGTAAACCAATAAGGTTAACAACGGATTTTTCAACACAGACGCTGAAAGCAAGAAGATCCTGGAACAACGTATTCCAAACACTGAAAGACAATGGATGCCAACCAAGAATCCTGTATCCAGCAAAATTAAGCTTCAGGTACGACAACGAAATAAAAATCTTTCACGATAAACAAAAACTAAAAGAATTTGCAGCCAGAAAACCAGCATTGCAAAGCATCTTGAGCAAAACACTCCACGAGGAAGAAATGAAAAACAATAACCAAAGCCAACAGTGGGAAGTACCTCAGTAAAGACAGACAGAGGGGGGAAAGCAAATCATGGAGAAACAAACTAAATTGAAAAAAAAAAAGAGATAAATAATCAAACATGGCTGGAAGAACAAACCATATATCAATAGTAACTCTAAACATTAATGGTTTAAACACTCCAATAAAGCGACATAGGCTGGTAACATGGATTAAAAAAACAAATCCAACAATATGCTGCCTCCAGGAGACTCACCTGACTGGAAAAGACATACACAGGCTGAAGGTGAAAGGTTGGGAAAAAATATATCACGCACACGGTCCTCGCAAGCAAGCAGGTGTGGCCATCCTCATATCGAATAAAATCGACTTCAAGACTAAATTAATCCAAAGTGATAAGGAAGGACATTATATTCTGTTAAAAGGAACCATTAAACAACAAGATATAACAATTATCAATATTTATGCACCTAATAATGGTGCTGTGAAGTTCATAAAACAAATTCTCCTCAAGTTCAAGAATCAAATAGACCACAACACAATAATTATGGGCGACTTCAACACACCTCTCTGACCATTGGACAGATCCTCCAAACAAAAGTTGAATAAAGAAACTATAGAACTCAATACCACAATCAATAACCTAGACTTAACTGACATATATAGAATATATCAACCATCATCAAGAGGATATACTTTTTTCTCAGCAGCACATGGATCCTTCTCAAAAATAGACCATATATTATGCCATAGGGCAACCCTCAGTAAATATAAAGGGGTGGAGATAATACCATGCATTTTATCTGATCATAATGGAATAAAACTGGAAATCAATGATAAAAGAAGGAAGGGAAAATTCAGTATCACATGGAAAATGAACAATATGTTACTGAACGATCAAAGGGTTACAGAAGACATAAAGGAGGAAATCAAAAAATTCTTAGAGATAAATGAAAATACAGACACAACCTATCGGAATCTATGGGACACAATGAAAGCAGTTTTAAGAGGGAAATTCATCGCCTGGAGGTCATTCCTCAAAAAAAGGAAAAACCAACAAATAAATGAGCTCACACTTCATCTCAAAGCCCTAGAAAAGGAAGAGCAAAACAATAGCAAATGTAGCAGAAAGCAAGAAATAATTAAAATCAGAGCGGAAATCAACGAAATTGAAACAAAAGAAACTATTGAAAAAATTAACAAAACTAAAAGTTGGTTCTTTGAAAAAATAAACAAGATTGACAGACCCTTAGCCATGCTAACAAAGAGAAGAAGAGAGAGAAATCAAATTACTAACATAAGGGATGAAAAAGGCAATATCACAACAGATGCTACAGAAATACAGAAGACAATTAGAAATTATTTTGAAAACCTATACTCCAATAAAATAGAGGATACTGAAGACATCGATAAATTCCTTAAGACATACGATTTGCCCAGACTGAGTCAGGAGGACACACACAATTTGAACAGACCAATATCAATGGATGAAATTGAAGAAGCAATCAAAAGATTACCAACCAAGAAAAGCCCAGGACCGGATGGGTATACAGCGGAGTTTTACAAAACCTTTAAAGAAGAATTAATACCAATACTTTTCAAGTTATTCCAGGAAATAGAAAAAGAGGGAGCTCTTCCAAATTCATTCTATGAGGCCAACATCACATTGATTCCGAAGCCAGACAAAGACACATCAAAGAAAGAAAACTACAGACCAATATCTCTGATGAACCTAGATGCAAAAATCCTCAATAAAATTCTGGCGAATCGGATACAAAGGCACATCAAAAAAATTGTGCACCATGATCAAGTAGGATTCATCCCTGGGATGCAAGGATGGTTCAATATACGGAAATCAATAAATATTATTCACCATATCAATAGACTTAAAAATAAGAACCATATGATCATCTCGATAGACGCAGAAAAAGCATTCGACAAAATACAGCATCCCTTTATGTTCAAAACATTAGAAAAACTAGGGATAACAGGAACTTACCTTGACATTGTAAAAGCTATCTATGCTAAGCCCCAGGCTAGCATCATTCTGAATGGAGAAAAATTGAAGGCATTCCCTCTAAAATCTGGAACAAGGCAGGGATGTCCTCTATCACCACTTCTATTCAATATAGTTCTCGAAACACTGGCCAGAGCAATTAGACAAACGAAAGAAATTAAAGGCATAAAAATTGGAAAAGAAGAGCTTAAATTATCACTATTTGCGGATGACATGATTATATATCTAGAAGACCCAAAAGGGTCTACAAAAAAACTACTAGAACTAATAAATGAATTCAGCAAAGTGGCAGGATATAAAATCAACACACACAAATCAAAGGCATTTCTGTATATCAGCGACAAAACTTCTGAAATGGAAATAAGGGAAAACACTCCATTCACGATATCCTCAAAAAAAATAAAATACTTGGGAATCAACCTAACAAAAGAGGTAAAAGATTTATACAATGAAAACTACAGAACTCTAAAAAGAGAAGTAGAAGAAGATCTTAGGAGATGGAAAAATATACCCTGTTCATGGATAGGCAGAACTAACATCATCAAAATGGCGATATTACCAAAAGTTCTCTATAGGTTTAATGCAATGCCAATCAAAATCCCAATGGTATTGCTTGTAGAAATAGACAAAGCAATCATGAAATTCATATGGAAAAATAAAAGACCCAGAATAGCAAAAGCAATTCTAAGCAGGAAGTGTGAATCAGGTGGTATAGCAATACCAGACTTCAAACTATATTACAGAGCAATAGTAACAAAAACAGCATGGTACTGGTACCAGAACAGGTGGGTGGACCAATGGTATAGAATAGAGGACACAGAGACTAATCCACAAAGTTACAACTATCTTATATTTGATAAAGGGGCTAAAAGCATGCAATGGAGGAAGGATAGCATCTTCAACAAATGGTGTTGGGAAAACTGGAAATCCATATGCAACAAAATGAAACTGAATCCCCTCCTCTCACCATGCACAAAAGTTAACTCAAAATGGATCAAGGACCTGGATATCAAATCAGAGACTCTGCATATGATAGAAGAAAAAGTTGGTTCTGATCTACATATTGTGGGGTCGGGCTCCAAATTCCTTAACAGGACACCCATAGCACAAAAGTTAATGGCAAGAATCAACAAATGGGACTTACTTAAACTAAAAAGTTTTTTCACAGCAAGAGAAACAATAAGAGAAGTAAATAGGGAGCCTACATCATGGGAACAAATATTTACCCCTCACACTTCAGATAGAGCTCTAATATCCAGAGTATACAAAGAACTCAAAAAATTAGACAATAAGACAACAAATAACCCAATCAACAAATGGGCCAATGACCTGAACAGACACTTCTCAGAGGAGGACATACAATCAATCAACAAGTACATGAAAAAATGCTCACCTTCTCTAGCAGTCAGAGAAATGCAAATCAAAACCACCCTAAGATACCATCTCACTCCAGTAAGATTGGCAGCCATTAGAAGTCAAACAACAAGTGCTGGCGAGGATGTGGGGAAAAGGGTACTCTTGTACATTGCTGGTGGGACTGCAAATTGGTTCGACCAATTTGGAAAGCAGTATGGAGATTCCTGGGAAAGCTGGGAATGGAACCAACATTTGATCCAGCTATTGCCCTTCTCGGACTATTCCCTGAAGACCTTAAAAGACCGTACTACAGGGATACTGCCACATCGATGTTCACAGCAGCACAATTCACAATAGCTAGACTGTGGAACCAACCCAGATGCCCTTCAATGGATGAATGGATTAAAAAAATGTGGCATTTATACACCATGGAGTATTATTCTGCATTAAAAAATGACAAAATCATGGAATTCGCAGGGAAATGGATGGCACTAGAACAGATTATGCTTAGTGAAGCTAGCCAATCCCTAAAAAACAAATACCAGATGTCTTCTTTGATATAATGAGAGCAACTAAGAATAGAGTAGGGAGGAAGAGCAGGAAGAAAATATTAACATTAAACAGAGACACGAGGTGGGAGGGAAAGGGAGAGAAAAGGGGAATTGCATGGAAATGGAAAGAGACTCTCATTGTTATAAAAAACTACATATAAGAGGTTGTGAGGGGAAAGGGGGAAAAAAAACAAGGAGAGAAACGAATTACAGTAGACGGGATAAAAAGAGAAATGGGGGGGAGGGGGGATAGTAGAGGATAGGAAAGATAGCAGAATACAACAGTTACTAGTATGGCATTATGTAAAAATGTGTATGTGTAACCGATGTGATTCTGCAATCTGTAGTTGGGGTAAAAATGGGAGTTCATAACTCACTTGAAACTAATGTTTGAAATATGATATGTCAAGAGCCTTGTAATGATTTGAACAACCAATAAAAAAATAAATAAATAAATAAATAAATAATAATTTAAAAAAAAAAAAAAAGGCAGGTACACTGGATGAAGAGAACCCTTTCCCCTAACATTATAACTTCCTCTTGTTTTCCCTGCTTCACACCACTGTGAGGAGGAAAACCTTCATTTGGCAGTTTCACATATCTTCTCTACACTATTTAAAGCAAGGAGAAACTATTACTCCAATCTTGCTTTCTAATTAAAGAACTACTTATCCAAATGAAAAATGTAGGTTAGCTAATCCTACTCAGGGAGTAAATCTCCAAAACAATTTCTTAATAACAGTTTATCGAGAAAATTAAAATCCATTGAATTCATTTAATCCAGTGGAATACTTACTTCTCTTTCATTATTTCTCCAGTTACATTTAAGGAACCCAACACTCAAAAACTTAACAATGCAAGATGGCTCCACCTTTCCCACTGAATTCAGAAGGGCTGGGTGGGAATCACACTGTGCTCCTTGGCGAGCTTAGGGTGTGGGTGAAGCACCTCCTCCACGACTACCCTGAATCTTGAGAGGGCAAATCCACAGAATAGACTTCCTTCATGGGTGGATTCAGGCACTCTGTAACAAAATAAAACACAACTGATGGATCTTGAAACAGAAAAGCATATCCCAAACAATTTTAGATTATTGAAATGCTTGTGAGCTGACAGATCCTCTTCCTGCACACATCACTTACTTACTGATGTCTCCTGGCATCTATCCTCACCCCACTGGTGATCTCATTCACTCTTGGTACGGTATATCATCTCCACACAGATGACTCCTTCATCTAGCCCAGACTCCACTCACATATCTAACTGCCAAATGGATATGACCCACTCCACATGCCTCAGTATCTCAAAACATAGTTGCAAAACTGAACTTGAAATCTTCCCTCAACAATCTGTTCTTTCTAAATCTTCACCTTTACAAATGGTCCCAGAAACTATCCAAGCCAAAACTCCACTATCTTTCCTCTTCCCTGGTCCCCTCATTTTCCATCAAGTCCTATCAAATCTACTATTATACTCTCTCTTGTAATCAATATCCCTCTCAATCCTCCTTGCCTGCCTCAATTTTCCCCAAAGCACAACTTTCTTTTCTCACCACTTGGTCCATCCAGTTTTCCAAAATGGGTTCTTTAAAACACAGTTCTTTGCAAAATATCCCACAAGAATAATTCCATGACTCAATATTTTAAATGAGTACTCACATTAAAGTGCTCAAGAAAGCCTGGGTTGAAGATACACATTCACACCAACCCATCTATGCCACACCTGTTCTCCTGGCTCCCTTTCTCCACACAGTTTTTCTTCATCTAGCTAATCTCTACTCATCTTTCAAGCTCAGACCCTGACTCTTATAGGAAGCCTGTCTGAGAGATACCATTTATCTCCATTTCAAGCTTTTAAATTTCTTCTTGCCATCTCCATACCGTACTATGGTCATGTACTTTGGAACATATCTGCTCTGCTGGATTCTGAGATGCTTAAGAGCAAAGATTTTCCACTTATGTGCCTTTTAATGCTTAGCACATTGTTGGTACACAGGAGTACGTCAATAAACCTACATGAGCAAATGAATGCTAACATGCATTTGCTCATGCCAACTCCTAACTTACTCAATCAAACAAAAGCCCTACAGGTAGTTTCCCAATTCTGTACATGAAGCAACTAAAGGAGAAAAAAATGGATACGTTTCATTATTCCTCTAATATGACACTTTTTTTTTTATCTCCTGCAGGGTATACATGAGTAATTCTACTCAACTTCTCAGGAAAGAGGACATGATTAAACCACTGGAAAACTGCTTGGCAAAACTCTTGTTACTTTTAGAAATACTGTATATTATTGAACAAAAAAAACTTTGATGTAATGGAAAAATAACTGGGTTAGGAGTCACATTTGAATTCAAACACCAGCTCTGCTTCACACTAGGTATGAGGCATGTAGCAAATTAATCATCTAAACTCCAAGTGTGTCATCTAGAATGAGGACAATAATACTTTCCATATTGAACATTCCTATTAGGAATACATAAGATAAGTATAAGAAAGCCCTCTGCAGGCTTTGTTATAAAGTTGGATATGCCAATGCTGTTTCCACCTTGAACAATATAATGGAATGATGTTTACCTCCCCATCTAGCAATATTTATGATTGATTACTATATATTTCTATTTTTACTTCCCTTGATGATAACTAGTCCAAATAACTGGAAAAGTTTTTAAATCTGCATACTGAAAGTTAAGAAACTTTCTACTAAATTGAACCAATCAAAGCACATCTGCTTTGAGGCTTGGAGTATAAACTGGGAAATAAGAAAAACCATTGAGTATTTAATAAAAAGCTCGACAACAGTCTTAAAAATTTCAACAAAATCATGACCAGTACAACTGGCTAGACTATCTACACTGCAGAGACTGTCCACACTCTTCTGTCACTAATGGAATCTTATATAATATAGTCAATGCTCCCAGCCCTACAAACTATGAACAGCTCAGTAGATAAATCTCAATAAGCCTCCACATCAAACAGACTGGAAGAAATCAAAAGACCACTGAGCTAAGCCAGACCAGGCTGATATTTTGGTTTATTGGTTAACTGTTATGCTTGGAAAGACATAAAGCTTAATCGCAAGGCTTGAGGTGTATGTAAAAAATGCCTGACTTAAGTAGAAATAATGATCAGAGCATCTGTCACTAGCTAAAATACGTGGAGATCTTTACCCGGGATATTTTTTGTTATTTTTATTTTAAATAAATGAAAATAGCCAGTTACACAGTGACTAAACATGAATCATTGTTTCAGCTTTTTGAGAATGCTAGGAAATACCAGGTGTAAATGAGGGAGTAACATTGCCATTAATCCAGGGCATGTGAAAGTTAAAAGGGGAAAGAATCTGGTTTAGTTTATGGCTTCTTGTGGTATTAACTGAAAGGGTAAAATTTCTAAGCTGGAAGGCTTGAATTAAAATGTAAAAGATTAGGTTATTATTGAGTTCCTCTGTTACACCCAGCTTCCTGAGATAGTTAAGACAACACCCTACTAGCCATTTAGCCTAAGGCCCTGTGCAGTTTGTCACAGGGCCCGAACCAATCAGTTTGAATGTGTACCCCGCTTAGGAATGACCAATCACCCCTGCCCGAGCTGTTCCCGCCAATGGATTTGCCAATCACGTCTCAGAGTTGTTGTTCAATTTCCCCGCACCTCATGATGATTTGTTCTGATGTATGCAAAGCCCACCGCCCTCTCCAAAAAGTGTACTTAAGCTCTGCTTGACCTTTGCTCTGGGCTCTGGGCTGCTCTCCCTCCTTGAGTGAGCACAGAGCCCCAGCGCACTGGAATGGATCCCCAATAAATCCCCTTTTGTCAATTGCATGGAGTAAGTCTCTTGTGTGGTCTCTCCCTCCGATGATCCGCTGGACCCCCTTTACATTAACCATAGGTTTCTCACAAATTTTTTTTTTAAAGAGAGAGTGAGAGAGGAGAGAGAGAGAGAGAGAATTTTTTTTTTAATATTTATTTTTTAGTTCTCGGCAGACACAACATCTTTGTTGGTATGTGGTGCTGAGGATCCAACCTGGGCCACACGCATGCCAGGAGAGCGCGCTACCGCTTGAGCCACATCCCCAGCCCTCTCACAAATACTAATGAATACAACACTTTAAAACACTATATGGAAAAGTGAAATCCGGTGGTATAATCTGGATCTCTTAAACATTTTCTACTGAGTAACTCCAGTTGGCTGAATAAGCAACAAAAGCTAACATTTTTTAAAAGGCCCTAGGAGAAAGTTCTCCTAGTAAAGGTCTTATGAAAAGCTGAAAATGAGGTCCTCATCACTGCCTTCCTCTAATTTCCACCACTACCAAAGCTACCCAACTATACTCAAGCAGCATAGTGCATTAGGACATGCAAAGACTTAAAATGCAATCCCTCCCCTTTAGAACCTTGTGTTCACTTGAGAGTACATAACTAATTTACAAGAAAGAGACAGTACACAGCCTCTGGGGTGGTACAGGAGAGTCCTATGGAACAAAAAAAACAACAAATGCTGAGATGACAATTAAAACAATGGGCACTAAAGGAGAGTTTCCTATATACTAAGCACCAGCCTTAGGCCCTCTACACCAGCCTTAGGCCCTCTTAGCTTTATCACATTTGCTCCTCACAATTCCAGAGGCAGACTCTATTGTCATTCACATTTTATAAGGATGCTGAGACAAAGAAATGGAGGCTCAGGGGACTAAGTCACTTACACCAGAAATCAAATGTAGACATGCCTATTTCTACATTCATCTTCTTTGCCTGCTCCTAGGGCAGAGCCTGAAGAAGGCAGTATGGACTACTACAGAGCTGCAGCCCCAGAGTCTGCTCTCCAGAAAACCAGTTTTAGGAAGACCATTGGACTGAACCCAAGGATGGAAATCAGCATAGTTTAAGAAGAAGGGAGAGGCAGGCATTTAGGAGCAGAAAAACCATGAACAAAAGCACTCAAAGTAAAAGCTTAACATTCAAAGGAACAATAGGGAGATTAGCTTGATTAGTGTGTGGGTATATATTTGGAATGGGAGAAGGTAGTTGGCAGGCTTTAATAAATATTTGTAAGTTTGAATAATGCGAGATAAGGTGAAAAGGGCCTTGAAAGCAAAGCTGAAGAAAATGCAATTAACCAACAAATAACTTGAGCAAATGTTCAGCCTCCCTAGTAATAAAAGCAATGTAAATTTAAACACCAAGGTCTTTTCCTTCTCACATTCCCTGAAATTTGCACTAAAAAAAATACTTATTTCTGGGGCTAGGGTTGTGGCTCAATGGTAGAGTGCTCTCCTAGCATGCATGAGGCACTGGTTCGATCCTCAGTACCACATAAATGTGAAACAAAAATACTGTGTCCACCTAAAACTAAAAAATAAATATTTTTAAAAAATGCTTACTCTTAGTACTAGGAAGATTGCACATGCTGGTAAATGTGTTAATTGGTATCAGTTAAAAGAAACTTGGCTATTAGTTTCATGGAATGTTTATATTCTTCAGTCCAGCAATCTCCCTTTCAATAATCATAAAAACATGGACAGGGGCTGGGGTTATGGCTCAGTGGTAGAGTGCTCACCTCACATGTGCGAGGTCCTAGGTTCGATCCTTAGCACCACATAAAGATAAATAAATAAAATAACGGTATTGTATCTAACTACAAACTAAAAAAACAAATTTTTTTAAAAAAAAGGACAAAGATAAAATTCATGAGAGAATATTCCTTGCATCACTATCTATAGTGGGGAAAAATCAGATAAAATGCTCAAGATTGTTGATTAAAATAAAAATAACTCTTTTAAAAAGAAAAAAGGCCAATTAGAGCAATAAACTTTATACTATGTGAAATGGAAAGTGAAACGTATGACTGGAAGTGAAATGGAACCTGTTTTTTCAAGAAAATTAATTTATTAAGAAATATGACAGGCTGGCGATGTGGCTCAAGAGGTAGCATGCTCGCCTGGCATGCGTGCGGCTCGGATTCGATCCTCAGCACCACATACAAAGATGTTGTGTCCGCCAAAAACTAAAAAATTTTTAAAAAATTCTCTCTCTCTCTACCCTCCCTCTCTCTCTCTCTCCCCTCCCTCTCTCTCTCTCACTCTCTCTTAAGAAAAAAAAGAAATATGACAACTTGTGGGTTGGGGTGTGGCTCAGTGGCAGAGTCCTTGCCTAGCACAAGTGAGGCCTTGGGTTCGATCCTCGGCACCACATAAAAAATAAATAAATTATAAAATAAAGAACTCTGAAAAAAAAGGAAGAAAGAAAAGAAATATGACAATATGTAAAACCTAACAGTATAGAATGCAACAACAAGTCGTGTCCTGTGACCTAGAAATCACACACAGGAGACTCTACTTGCAGAAAGAGGCTTACACATTAAAACACTTTATAAACAAAGATACACAGCAGTCTGTTAATTTTTTTTAAACTAGGAGGATTATAAATTATCAAACAAAAATGAAACGTGATTCCTACCAGTGAAAAAAGAAGGGTGTGTGTAGAATAACTACAAATACATTTTATAAAAACTAAATACTCATGAATTAAAAAAAAGGTCCAGAAAACACAGCAAAATGACAACTGCAATGCAATAGCCTAGGTGAAGACAATAAAACTGTGTAACTTTTTCATATTTTTCTTAATAAGCACATATTACTTTCAACATACAAAGAGAGAAGAAGAGTGAAACAGAAGAGTAGGAGTGAAGTCCTGGAAACCACAGCGTCATCTTTCCCCCACCAAGGTTCTGCCCATACTTAACTACCCCATGTCAAATCGACACACTGGCCACAAAGAGGAGAGATGCTAGTTGGAAAGCAAACCTTTTGACTATAAGGAAAGAAAACTCAGCCATGGCACTGAAACCAGGAAGTACCTGAAGGACCAAAAAACAAGGCTGACTGTTGGAAAAGAAAGAGTGTAGGAAAAGATTTGGGAGTCCAAAGACCTACTGAAAATGTACCAGTGTTTTCTTTTAATTCACAAATGCACCCAGGTCTCTGAAGATTCAAGTTTTTTCTAAGTAAACGGATCAAAAAACACAGAACAAGGAGAAAATACTCTGACATATCATTTATTGTTCCCCATAGAGAATAAGATATTGCCAATTACAGAGTACCTCTGATTATAAAGAATACACACTAGAAATCAGGGAGTCCCTCTGAGAAATCTCCTTAAAGAGCTGGCCTACCTCTAAGCACTTCCTACCACATGAGCTATATCACATATACCATAGAGAAAAACGGGAAGAATCCTCAGATGCTCGCCTCTTGGATTATACCAGAACAATGGTATAATATTTGATTCCTCTCTCTTCTTCTTTATCATTGCTGTCACTTCACAATAAGACTGACCTGTTCCTTGATTGTTTTAGTTTATTTCATTGTAAGCACACTATATGTTCCGTGAGAATAGGCTGTTCTTAGATCTTTTTTGGTGTCACCTAGTACTAAGCCCTGTATACAGTTGATAGTTAATACATATTTATTGATAGATATCAGGCTAGGTGCTCAAAGTCATTCCAGACTAAGGTAAATTGAGAAACATGATTCCTTCTGCTACTGTGATTTTTTACAATAATTCTATGAAGAGTGACATTACTCCAGGTGTCACTATACATGACTGTAATCCCAGCTACTTGGAAGGCTGAGGCAGGAGGATCCCAGCCTTGGCAACTTAACAAGACCTTATCTCAAAATAAAAAATAAAGAAGGCTGGGGATACAGCTAAGTGGTAGTGCACTTGCCTAGCAGGCATGAAGCCCAGGTGTAGTCCTTAGGACTACCAAAAAAAAAAAAAAAAAAGAAAGGAAGAAAGAAAGAAAGAAGAGAGGGTTATTATACAGAAGGCCCTAAAAAACCATTAAAAATTCTATTTAATGGGGAGCAGGAAGAAACGTCCACAGAAAATGCCAGGGATTCCACGGGATTCAATTTTCATGGACAAGCCAACCAGTTTGGCAATGCATGAGGGCACAATTTTAAATGCAGCCAGGGCTGAAAACAGGAAGGATATACACAATCAAGTATTTAGGGACAGTATGTTCCTTGGTGGAAGGCCACAACTTATAGTCATATGGCAAATGAAATACATGATATTATAAATGGTGGCATTGCAGGTAGCCCACAGAAGTTATTTACTTCACCACTGGAACAATATACTTTTATAATGATAAATAATTGAAAACTAGTTCATTGAAATATTGGAAAGCAATCAAGGAGAACACCACTAAAAGAACTTCTTTTCTCTGAAATATAGAAGCTTCAGGGAAAGTTCTCAATTAAAGCATTAAGGAGTTGGAGATGACCTGTGCTGGGTTTCTAGGGGAAACTAGGCACTTGTGACCCTTAGAAGTCAGTGACACAATATTTTTAATACACATAATTCCATTTCCAAATGCAGGTAGGGGAGGCAGAGCACCAACATTGCTCTGCGTTGACCACATTTTCTAGCAGCAATATAAACAAAAGGTGAGGGAAGATTTTCCCACATTAATGAAAGAACTGGAAGAGACATAGGGAGAAAGTGTGTTTAAAAGACATGAGCAAGAGCTCTGTTACAGCCACGTCTGCACAGTGCAGCGGGAGTGAGGCTCTTCCCATGAGGAAGAGCAAAGTCCACAGTTACCTTCAGCTTCCCACCTTGCTTTATAGGTAACTTTACAGTTGAGTCCAAGTTTTGCCTCTCCTCTTCCATTGTTCTTCAGAGATTTGCATCCTATTTTATAAATGTGTGTCATCCCCTCATCCCCTCAGTGCTTGAACCTACCTCGTATACTTGCTGAATGAATGATGAAGAAAAAAAAATGTCAGAATGCCTAACCTGGACACCAGTTACACAGAAATGGAACCACAGGCATAGGAAAGCTTTGATTAAAGGGGTGACAGAGGGGATCAAGTGAATTACGGGACAGGGGTATGTAGCTGACCATTAGATGGATCTAAGTCAATTATTCAGATTTGAGAGGTTGTAGAAATAGATACAACTAAGATGAAGATATCTTAAGAGCAAAAGAAAGGCAAGATGTCATGGAATTGTGCTTATAGAATGGAAAATTCTAGTCTTCCAAGATTTAGCAACTGGATCAGACGTACTGATCCTTGTCAAATGAAGCTAATCTAACCCTAACTTCTGTCAAGCCCAGCTGGTTTGCCCTGACCCAGACAGCCTCATGTTCCAATTCTATAGAGGCAGTTTGTAGAGAACAAAGCAGTTAGAGTTCAGAGGACAGAAAAGAAAGAAACTTGACAGAAAAAGAAAGAGAGATTATTCAGAACAATTGGCCTAATTTGAGTTCAGAGGCCAAAAAAGTCACATCAAAATACCACATTCAATTGAAATAGAACAGGGATTTTTGACACAGAAACAAAAATAATTAAATGCCAATTCCCATAAATTTAGAAAGATCATTTGACTTCACACTATTTGGCCTTATGATAAGAAAACCAATATATGGGTCAAATTCCAAAAGTAAACCAGAGTTTGTGATAACAAACATGTTAACACTGTTATCTTATTAGAGATTAGCTGTGAACCAGGAAGATAATTCATAATGTCAAAGAGCATTTTCAAGCTTGGATTCAGAATCTCTATTTTAATGTTTTACAAAACTTGGTTCATGTGTGAAGACATACATATACTTTGTTTCTGGGTGCTATGGTTTTGGATATGGTTTATCCCTCAAAAGGACATATGCTGGAAGATTGGTATCCAATAAAATGATGTTGGAGTAGTCAAACTTTTAAGGGGTAGGGCCTCATGGAAGGTAACTAGGTTACAGGGTTACTTATACCCTCATGAATAGATTAATGATGTCTTGGAATAGGTCAAACCTCATGGGACTGAATTAGTTCTTGATAAACTGGGCTATTGGAAAGTAAAGCCACACCATGCAATTGGCCCTTCTACGCAGTCCATTGGTTTCCTTTCTACTTCCTGACCATGTTGTGATAGCCATGGGTGTGGGGGAGGGAACTTTTCCAGAATACTAGCACCATGCTGTTTGGACCACCTTCCACCACCAGAATCATGAGCCAAATAAATCTTTCTTTATGCACTACCTAGCATCACGTATTCTGTTATAGCAACATGAAATGGACTAAGAAATTACATGAAAATTTTTTAAATGCAAGCTATTTACAAGAATGAATTATAGCCACATCAGTGTTTATAGCAGCTCAATTCAAAATAGCTAAGCTATGGAACCAACCTAGGTACCTTTCCACAGATGAATGGATAAAGAAAATGTGGTATACATACAAAATGGAATGTTAGTAAGCCATAAAGAAGAGTGAAATTATGGCATTGGCTGGTAAATGGTTGGAACTGAAGAATGTCGTGCTAAGTGAAATAAGCCAGTCCCCCAAAAAACCAATGGTTGAATGTTATCTCTAATACGTGGATGCTAACACACAGTGAAGGAAAGTGGAGAGGAGAAGAATAGAAGTTCAATTGGATTAGATAAAGGAGAATGAAGAGAAGGGAGTGGAGAGGAGAATAAGAAAGACAGTACAATGAATTGAACATAACTTTCCTATGTTCATATGCGAATACATGACCAGTATAATTCCACATCATGTACAACCACAAGAATGGGATCCTAATTAGAATAAGCTATACACCATGTATGTATAGTGTTAAAATACACTCTACTGTCATATAAAAAGAATAAAAAAAAATAAAAAGAATGAATTATACAGAACCGAATATCTAGACCCTTGTACTATTTCATATTTCTTTACAACTACATGTAGGAAATATGTAAAGGAAATAAATTTTCATATTAGGCTAAAATATATTTATTATCTTCCTATATTTAAATCACTGTTCCTAATGAAAACATTTTCAATGCTTTTGAGATGACCTTGAACATCAGACATCAATGTAGTAACACACATTGCTTAATTCACACTCTTTCCCCGACCTTGTCCTTCCTTTTAATGGAACTTGACTTTTAGAATTTACCATTCTCAGACTAGTTATGTGCTTCAGGAAGAGCTAACATATATTCCAGGCCCAACTGAAGAACCCTGATTTGTCTAAGCTAATTATGGCAGATCTATTTCCCCCACCCGGGTTAAGCTGGGACATGTTAAAAATTAACTTTGGTCAATAATATGTGAATAAAAACCTGTAGGATGTGGAGGTGGGGACATAGAAACACACACAGGAGGAAGTGTCATTGTTTTCAAAAAGAAATAAGAAACACGGCTTCTAAATATTGTGTTTCAACTCTAATATCTGGAGGATGGCTCCAACATCTACATAATAGCAGCCATCTTGTAACCATCCAGAAAGCCCCCTTGGTCCATGCCTTCACGTCTAGGATGGCACAGTAGAAACACAGAGAAAACACATGCTTCAACCTGAAAGAAATAAATCCCCCTTAAAACATCCTGGTTACATATGTAATAACTTTTCCCTGTTTAAATTCTGATTTGGGTTTTTTATTAGTTGTATCCAAAAGCATTCTAACTACTATTAAGTCTGAACTATTTCAAACTTACATTTAAATATTAAAAAATGGAGCTATTATTTGAGGGATGAAAAATGACAATGACAAGAGTATGCTACTTAATTTTTTTAACCACACAAATATAAAATAAAGATATTGTGTCCACCTATAGCTACTTAATTTTTTACTAGGACATCTAGCCCAAGGTACAGAACTCAGTACTTCTAGTGAATCCTAAAGTCTATTATATTTCAAAGGTGTTTACTACTCTATTCCCCCTTCACTACTTGCCTCCCCTCCTTCCCCACTTATAAGCAAACACATAAGTACACATACCACAGTCTGACAGATTAGGTCCTCAGCCTGCTGACCAGTTCATCATCCAGACTGGTTGTGCTACTTTCCCCATGTCATGACTTTAGGAAAATGGAAAGTATCTTCTTCTAATAACGGTAAAGACAAACACCAAAAAAGTAATATGCTGCTCATGACAGGCTCTGTGTACTGGTGAATAAATGCTCTGTACATGAAAATAATTTGTGTTCCAGTCCTGCCACTTTCCAGCTATATGACAGCAGGCAAATAACTAAAATTCACTCCCTGTCGTTTTACTCCATTGTGAGGTGATGATGATATTACTCACCTTGCAAGGATCTCGTGAAGGTTAAATTAGACACACATAAAAAATTTTATTGATCATATTTTTATCAAAAATAGTTTTGTGTGTAACAACAATTGTTGGAAATTTCTGGAATTTCAAAACTATATGTTACTAAAATCAATAGTTACTAGGACTGAATTCTGAACAAATTATAAATGTTATCTTAAGTTCTAAGAAAACCATTCCCTCTGGCCTTAAGTTCTTTGACTCCATTTTCTCATTTGGAAAACAGCTCTGTGGTGTTTCTCTACAGGTAGTGAATGGGCAACAAATACAGCTTGTAAACTTCCTGATAAATGAATACTTTATCTCATAGCCCTGGAAGCAACCCTGACGTCTTAAATTATGTAATCCTGGTATTACATTATATTAGTCTGGCTCATATAAAATGTAAGCTACAAAAATATCAAAGCTAAGAAAAAATATTTAATCATGCTTTTACATGCAGAAAGAGGATGCATGCATTGCCAAGACTCCATAGAACAAGCTCAAACGAGAGCAACAATGCCTCAGTTATTAGAGAGGGCAATGGCCTGAAGCAGTCCTAAGGAACAAAGATTACTTGGTCCATGCAAGAGTCAATATTTAAGCATACAATGAGTAATTCCCGCTTTAAGTTCATGAACATATTTCTTTTCAAGAACTTCTTTTTGGTTACAAATTTCATTTGTGGTCTTCCTACCTATAATCCATGAACCTATGAATGAACAAAACGTTGAAATATGAAACTCTCCAGTAAACAAAAATGTCAGTACAGACTTAATTCTGACTAGACCATCTCAATAAGGTTACACAAGACTTGTACTGTACTTCTCAGTCTCCAAAAATACTCATTTATCTACCCTGGCTAAAGCAACAGATTGAATGTTCTACAAAGATCTGTGGTAAATGCATGAATGACACCTCCAGACTATATCAAATCATGGGGCTCTTAACTTTAAATCATTATTATTTAAAATCCTCTGACAAGTAAAGTGCCTCTTTGGGAGAATGAACCTCATATTCCACATTAGAATCATTTAAATTCAAATGAATATTATTGTTGCTAATAGAAACTTCATTTCTAAATATTTTTTTCAAATGTTCTAGTCATCCTATAAGCTAAAAATAACCATTAAATTATATTAATGCTAGCTTTGTGATCTTGAGCAAATCACTTAATTTTCTGCACCTTAATTTTCTTATCTGTTAAATGAAAATGGGATTGGGTGACGTTTTAGGTCCTTTAGAAAATAAAAACAAATAATAATTGTTTTCATTTATGTCATTTTAATTAAAGATGTGAAAAATGTAACCAAAGATTCTGTAAAACATTAAGTCTAAAAGAAATTGAACCACAGCCAAGAATTTTTGTAAACCCCAAATCCCCTCTCGATAGCACCAAACAATTGAGTTTTACAGAGTTAACTATGAAAAAGGTAAATTTCTTATTAGTAAAACTGATAACCTCCTGGGCTAATTTAATTCATTCCCTACTTGCCAACCAGAAAAGTATGATTTCTACCTTTCTGGTTTAACAGCATAATATTAGAAACTTTAAGGCCTACTCTTGTCTCATCTCTTATATACATGAAAACAGTGAGGCTCACTCAAAAAAAGAATACTTATGGGCATTCTCATCCATAGCCTACCTGCCTGCCCCTCTATCGGGTATACTGTATTTTCTCTTGCCTTTGTCTTACTTGCAATAAACTGCTCTAATAACCTCCCCACCAAAAACATAAAATCCACGAACAAAAAAACTACATAATTCATATTGTCTTCCAACACCCACAGAAAGGGTCTTAGAGTCAACTCAAGCAAACTTCTCCCCTGCGCCCCACCCCCACTGAAATCAACATACCATATTAAAAATGTGTGATTATTGGTCCACATTCAGACTTTGAATGAACGAATGAAGTGGCTTGTCTCCCACAGTTAGGGCAATGTAAAATCTAAAGACATACACCAAAAAAGTAAAATACTACTCATGACAGGCTCTATGTATTGATAAATAAGTGCCCTGTACATGAAAATAATTTGTGTTCCAGTCCTGCCACTTTCTGGCTATAGGACAGCAGGCAAATAACTAAAATTCACTCCCTGTGGTTTTACGCCACTGTAAGGTGATGATGATATTATTCACCTTGCAGGGATCTCGTGAAAGTTAAATTAGACACATAAAAATGTCCTGGCACAAGCCAACCATGGAATAGGCAAAAGACACTAAAAGACATGCCATCTGCCTTACAAAACTTCTCCCTTCCCTCAAGGTAAGTTGAACAGAATCCAATGCAACAGATAGCTGCCATATTTTTCACTGGGCTGTCAGTTCCCCTTAGGCACAGAATATTTCTGATTCATCTCTGCATGCTAGTACCCAGCAGATTGAAAACATAATGAACGTTATTCAATGGGGAAAATGAGAATTCTTTGGGTCTGAGGATGTTAATATTATACCAGACCCAGTGAAAGAAAATTCCAATTTTCAGTTTGGCCAAATAGGTAAGTGTTTACTACAAGCTTCTATGTGGTTCAAAACAAATAAGCTATTCTGAATTCTAATAATTACATTCTCTAAAATATAAAAAACTCAATTGCCCTAAAGCTCTCAATTTTAGTCTTGAAAAACCAATTCTTTCCTAAACAATGGAGTGGGTAACCACAGAAACTTGTGGAATCTTTTTTCCTAGAAAACACGAAGAACAGGAAAGAAGCCAGTCAGTCTGGAAATGGCTTCAAAATCTGCCGATAAGCAAGAAGTTGGGCTGAGTTAGATGCCCCTTGAAGGGTTCCTCCAGACCTATGCCACTAAGAAAAATAATTCTAATAATTCTGTCATTTATGTCCAAGAAAATAAAATAAATCTAACATCTCCCAATACAGTCATTTGAAATTATTTTATTTGGATCTAGTGATGCTTTTACAAACCCATTTTCTTCTTAAATTATAGTAAACTGTACTAAGCTCTTAATTTGAATATGAGCTCTTCTTAATAATACAGAATAGAAATTGCACTTAACACAGTAAACAAAATTATTTATTCATTTCTCTTTTTCAGTCTATTTCATGACCTTAAATCTACTCATCCCCAAAGCCTTATAAGAAATACTATTTCCCCCAAAATACATCACTCTATTTTTTCCATTTACAGATGTCCAAGGCATTCATTACCCAAATCACATTGCGCAGGTGATTAGTATATGATATCTTCTATTTTCATCTGATTCACAAGTAACAGTCTATTTCTCCCCAGCTGAACTGTAAGCTCAAAAGCCCAAGTTTTGGAGCCCTCATATTTAAACTGAATTCAAGGTAAGTACTTATTCATCATTAAGTTCTTATTGGCTCACAGGTTGAGTTTAAGCAAAAGGAAAATGTAAAAGCAATACTATTTAACTCTGCACACTGAGCACCTGTATGAAGTTTTGGCAAAGCAGACACTCCACAAAGTCAAAAATAAAGCTTCTCAGACTACTATATATTGGCACTTGCCACTTAGCTGCAACTAACATAGTTGAAGGTTAAGACACACAAGGGACCCAGAGTTAAAGATGCAATTGGTTTAGCTGCTACCCTATAAAGAATGAGCAGCTATCAAGGACGGTCCATTCACATACAGATGGCAGCTACTATAGAAAAGCAGAAAGCACAGCACCTTCCCCAGAAAACAGGGCTATGCATGTTCCGATTTTACATGGAATCCATTATTCATTCTGTCAGACTAAGTCAGTTAAATGGCAACAAACAGAAAGGAAAGAGTGTTAGAAAATTACAGTGTAATAACATGACTGTAAAACTTGTATTTTCTCACTGTTCATAATCCAAAGAACACATCTAGATCAGACCAATGGGCTCAAAAGCTCAATCTTAAGTGCATTCCACACACTCATACAGAGAGGCAGACCCCTGGTCCTTTCTCCACATATTAAATGAAAACTTCTGGTCCCTACTATGTGTCAGGTACTGTCTAAGGCATTGGCACTTTATCAAACATGCAATTCTAGTAACATTATATAAAGTCTCAGCTTCATATTTTAGAGGGAAGACACCTCAGGCTTGGCCCAACCTCTTATTTGAGCAAGAAGAAACTCAAGGCACAGAGAGGATAACCTCGCTGGTTACTGTGGCTTTATGAGAACAAAGGCAGGAGTAGAAAACAAACTTTTTATCCATCCCTCCCCAGTAATAAAATTTACTTTTTCTACTAAGCAAGTATTTCTATATGCTTCCTACACACCAGACAGTATGCAAGGTACCAGATACACAGGATTCTGACCCTGGTGCTGTCCTCAAAAGGCACAGTCTAACAACAAGGCAACAGACAGAAACAGCAAACCATATCTCTAATTGTTTAGGACTTCAATTTTTAAAAAAATTAATAATAAAGTTGTAATAGTTTGTTGTAGACTCTTAATAACCCCATGAAGATAAAATCTAGATCTTACTACTCCTGTCATATAGATTGAGAAACTGAAGTATGGAGTGAATAAGGGACTCTACTAAGGTCATCTCCAGTGGCAGCAAAATGCCTAGAAACCAAGTTTATTTACTCCAAGGTAGACATTCTTTTCACACTAGATGGAAAAAAAGCAGATGTTCTTTTTATGTTCAGTTCCTTTCTGACCAAGAGCACACATTTGCAAGACTGCATGCAGAACAACCTGTGGTTGTGAAAGCAAATTTAACTGGCTGTGAGGTGTCATCAGCTGAGGTTAGTTATTTGATGACTGAGTAATCACCCAACAAGACATTGTAAGTAGCATTCTTAAAGTGCCCTTTATATATACAAAGAATAGATGGAAACGGTCCTATCCTTCGGGGAATTAATATGTAGAAAATGGGTATATAAATATTTCAACAAAAAGTGACAAAATTAAATAAACTACAAAAGTAGAATAATCACAAACAATTGCAAATTTAACAAACTAAATGTTTTGCAGAACTTCTAAGAAGACCTGCCAAGAAACTGATAATTCAAGAGTTAAATAGAAAAGAGAAGCCTGTATAGGAGATGACACATGCCAGTCTTCTGATTATTGAAATACAGGCTCTTACTAAAAAAATGTTCACCACACTTAAGTAAAATATCAACTTCCTAATTCCTTCATTTCACTTTCCACCATTAGTCAAAATAATTATACAAATATTCCATTTCCCTTCTTCTAGGAAAGTTATTAATTTTGTAATCTTCTCTATTCAAAAGAAATGAATTTCCATCAGTGTGACTTTAGCTAAAAGGGTAAAACTGTGTGATCTCATCGCCCTTTATTCTTCTATCCTCTTTTAGTTGCAACCTAAATGAAATTAATGATCATTTTTCTCTGGTGCACAGTAAAATTTATGTACACATTCAAGAAGAGCAATTTTAACATTAACTTTAATTGTTACTTAATATCATATTTTATTCATACTACTAAACATCATCATGGTCTCATAAAAAGATACAACTATTTTAAACTTAAGCACACTGTAGAATTATTAACAAATTAGACAAAGTTAAAAAGAAACAAATACTAGTAATTTTCAGTTAATGACAGGAAAAATTACTTTAAGAATGAGCTACAGGGGCTGGTGTCATGGCTTGGTGGTAGAGCAGTTGCCTACCATGCGTAAGACACTGAGTTCAATCCTCAGCACCACCTAAAAATAAATAAATAAAGGTATTGTGTCCATCTTCAACTAAAAATATTTAAAAAAAATAACAGGCTATAAAGTAAAAATTATAATCATGCTACCAAAGTAGTAATATTTATTTTAAAAATACAACTCAGGGGAGAAAAAAAATCTCTTAGTATTCCTGCATTTACTCAGGGGATTCAAACTTAGAGCCAGTTACCTTTCTTTGAAATATTTGGTGAATTTTACAGGCTGATAAGTAGCAATTTCCAGAACCACCACAGCAGGTTTCACTAGAATTACCACAAGCATATCAAAAAATTATTTCATCATATCTTTTAGTTCTTAAAACTTAATTTCATCACAAGAAGACATATTTTAATAAATACCAGTTTAAAATCTAAATTTGAAGCAAAAGCATAGTAACTTGTTTAGGGAAGAGAGAAGCTGGGCTTGAATTCATGTTTAGGTCCTTAAGACAATGACTTGTATGTCAAATTGGATTCTAAAAGTTTAAGGGAGTAATTAAACATGCAGCGACAGTGACATCTAGTGTTAACAGCTGCAAGCCAACTACACTACTATTAAATCCTCAAATGCTGAAGAACTATCCAAAGCTTCTCTTTAAGAACAAACAGAACTTCTGCATTATATTAAAAAATAATAATAATAATAACCAAAATGGTTCCATAGATTTCCTTCCAGACATTAAAAAGCCTTACTGAAAAAAAAAGAGTAAATTAAAGACCAAAAAGTAAATGCATTATTTATTTCACACAGTCAACATCTCCAACTTTCTCCCTTCGTTTAGGAGAGTAATGAATGCACAGGTAGTCTGGAAGGTGTTCTGATAAGAGTTTCACAATCTTTTAAACTTTCGCCTATATGATTAAAGATACTGCACAGATAGTAAATACTCGATAACACATCAGGAAAAAAGAATGTAGGACATTTCAGGAATACTTGAAGAAGACACAAAGAAAAAAGAATAGTTACTGCAGTGAGAAACAAGTCTATATTTCAGCCCTGGCTTCCTTGCTTTATATTTGTTGATTTGAAAGGTCAACTTTGTAATCAGTTGATATTTTTGCCCAAGGATTTAGAATTTGGCAGCACAGGTTAATTCATTATACCATTTTTATAGTTTTATGCTATAGATGAATCTGTAATAGTAAGCAAAATTTCGACAATTATTTTTGGCCAGGACAATTTTGTGTAAAAAGAAAAGTTAGCATTAGATGAAGCTTACTTACCTATTTGTTTTGGAAAGTTCGTCCTTTCCCCTTTTAACTCCAAAAATTCTTGTGATCAAGGAACTAAAGAGAAGAGTGGATGAATTTCTCACCTATTATAAAAATAAACACACAATATGGGTCAAGGAATATTTATGGCATGAAATCAACATGTATAATGGTCAACTAGGTATTCCAATCATTATACCATTGGCTAGTGTAGGACTAAAGAAAACATGGTTTGTTTTCACAAAATGAGACAACTTTAAAAAAAAAAAAAACTTAATAGTAATTGACTCAATGAACTCTTAAATTAAGCCCTAACTCCAAACACAATATAGTTTTTTCCTATTCTAATATTATCAATTGATTTCATTTTGTCCTTGAATTGAATCATCAAACAGTACTTTAAGAAAAAAAAAAACTATTTTTCATATCCTTCCTGACAACGATTATTCTAGACCTCAACTCTTTTCACTTATTTTTCTGTACTTACCTACCTGTGAGAAAATACTTGTAAGACTTAATTTCAAAGAATCCATGTAATAAATAGTCAAGAAAATACTTAATATTCCAAATGCCATTAACTTCACAATGCCAATAATATAGCCAAGGGATATTAACCCTAAAATTATATGATAGAACTGATTAATAAAAACAAGAGGCAAGAATAATGTTAATAAACTTGGATCATTTCTCCAAGACACTACAGAGTATGTTTTCCAAGCCAATGCATCAAGATACTTTGGAATTTCACGACAATGTCTTGAATATTCTAGCATTATTGGTCTTCCTCAATCACCTTGCCAAATCAGAGTAGAGAGGTTTAAGTATGTACTGCCTTCCTTATGGTGTGCAAGGCAATATACCAGCACCACAGAGAATACCTAGAAATAGAAGACACACAATTGCTGCCATCATAGAGCTTATTTTCTAATTAGGTAAGTGATCATATGGTATGTTAAGTAGCAATATAATCAGAAAAGTCATTAAAAGTAATAATGCAGGCTGGAGCCATAGCTCAGTGGTAGAGCTCTTGCCTCACACATGTGAGGCACTGGGTTTGATCCTCAGCACCACACAAAAATAAATTAATAAACAAAGATTTTTTTTTTAAAAGTAATAACTTGAGATTTAGAAAACCACTTCCTGAAACCATTGCATAAGGGTCACAAACTCAAACGCCCAGTAGAAGCAGGGAGCAACAGAGGCAGCAGTGGACTGTGTCTAATGTAGTCCCTGCTCAGCTTCAGCTGACTAGCTGCCATGAAGGAATGCAAGCCTAATGTTGCCAGATCTTCTGCTTTTTTAACAGAAGCCAGAAACATGATTTTTATGTGAAATCTCACTATTTTGAAATGTTGGCAACAAATTAAAGAAAAGGGGAAGTGGAAAAATGACCATAGAGTCCAAATAAAATTCATACCAAAATTGCAATGAAACCCTAATCTTGGACAGATCTACTTAGGTCCATTCAATAGTCAGCAAACATTAATGGAGTCCCTACTACATGCCCTGCCTAATATGCCCAAACTGTAACAAATAGATCCATCCTGTCAATATCAGTATCACCTCTGCCTAGCACAGGTCTTGATTATCTTACCCAGTCTCAGAAGGCTTGGTAAGGACATTTAGGACACCATTACTTCCCTCAAATCATA
Source organism: Ictidomys tridecemlineatus (assembly GCF_052094955.1). Lineage (NCBI taxonomy): Eukaryota > Metazoa > Chordata > Mammalia > Rodentia > Sciuridae > Ictidomys > Ictidomys tridecemlineatus. The sequence goes on from NW_027521282.1 coordinate 62,044, forward strand.
ACAATGATAAAACACAAAAAGAAAGGTTAAAAGTAGGGCTCAGTGATAGAGTGCTTGCCCAGCACCACAAGTAATAACAAAAAAATAAACAAAACACAACAGAAACACAATTCCATTTTGCCCTAAACCAAACTCTCTGACAAAGGCTGCCAGATGCACTAAAGTTAAACATCTGGAGATGTTGAGAATACACACTTTAAACAAAACCATAGGGGCCTGTTTCACAAAGTGAACAGGCACAAAACAGAAATAAAATTCTTTTTTTTTAATCAATAGACTGAGGGCAGGAGACAGATAATGCATTTTAGTAATATTAATATGGACAAATGAAGCCGGGTGCAGTGACACACGCCTGTAATCCCAGAAAGGCAGGGGGACCACAAGTTCAAAGGCTGAGGCAGGGGGACCACAAGTTCAAAGCCAGCCTCAGCAACTTACTGAGGCCTGAGCAGCTTAGTAAGACCCTGTCTCTAAATTAAAAAAAAAAAAAAAAAGATGAACCAATGGGTATCAATACTATCAGCTTGATCCATCCTGCATTGGCTGAATGTTTGTGCCTCCTTCCCCAAATACATATGTAGAAATCCTAACCTTCAAAGTGATGGCTTTGGGAGGTGGGGTACTTAGGATATGATTAGGTTATGAAATCTTTACCCTTATAAATGGGATATTAAATGCTCATATTAAAGAGACGAGAGAGAGAGAGAGAGAGAGAGAGAGAGAGAGAGAGAGAGAGAGAGAGAGATCCATTGCCCCTTTTAACCTTTTACAAGATAAGGCACCTTCTATGAACCAAAAAGCAGGCCCTCATGAGACACTGAATCTGCTGGCACATCGATCTTGGATTTCCCAGCCTCCAGAACTATGAGAAATAAATTTTTGCTGCTTATAAGTCACCCATTCTGTGGCATTTGGTTATACCAGCTCAAACAGACCAAGAAATCCATTATAAAATTCCTCCATTTAGTAGCCAATTATGATCAATACCTATTCTGATACATATAGCAAAACGGTGATACTCTATCAGAACTTCTGCATTAATTACTTAACATTCCCAGAAAAAAATTTTAAAAACTTTCCCTAATCATCTATTTGGTTACCCTGTTCACTCAATACAGAATTATTTGCATGTATTAACCAATTTTCCATTCAGGGCAGAGCAAACCTCCAAAAGTAATCAATTGATGATACTTGGTTTTAATATTTTAAAAATGACTTTCCCTTCTTTGAGATACAATACACATACTGTAAAATTCACCATTTTGAAGTATACAAGTCAGTGGTTTTTACTATATTTCTAAAGTGGGAGACTATCACCACTAAATCAACAATATTTTCACAGCCCCAAAATGAAACCCTGCACACATTAGTCATCATTTTCCCTCCACCCATAGGAGGAAAGCACTGATCTATTTCTGTCTCTAAATATTTGCCTATTCCAGACATTTCATATACATAGGATCATGAAACAGATGGCCTTTTATGTAAGCCTTCTTTCACTCAGCACAATATCCTCAAGATTCACCCATATTCTAACATTTTTTGATATGTTCTTCCTTTTTATGGTAATATCCCATAATAGAGATATATCACATTTTTTAAATCTGTTCAGCATTTGATGGGACATTTGGCTTGTTTCCCATTTTTTGGCTATTATGGATAATGCTACTAAAAACATCTGTGCACAAATTTTTGTATCAACATGTTTTCATTTCTCTTAGGTATACATCCAGAAGTAGTATGGTAAATTATTACAGTAACTCTGCTTGTAGGAACTGCCAAAATGGTGGTACCATTTTATATTCTGATTAGCAATATATTAGGGCTTCAATTTCACCAATTCTGTGATTCTGCACATCTTCCTCAATACTTTTATTGTCCATCTTTTTAATCTTAGTGAGTACAAAATGGTATCTCATTGTGGCTATGATTTGCATTTCCCTAATGACGCTAAACATCTTTTTATGTACTTATTGACCATCTGAATATCTTTTTTGGGGAAATATATTCAAATGAACTGTCCATTTTTTTAATTGGGTTGTCTTTTTATTATTATTGAGTTCTAAGAGTTTTCTGTATATTCTTAATTTTGATCAAGTCTAATTTACCTATGTTGTTTTCTGTTGCTTGTACCTTAGGTGTTGTATCTAAGACACTGTTAACCCACTCCAAGGTACAAAAACTTACACAAGTTTTCTTCTAAAATTTTTATAGCTCTTACATTTAGATTTTTTATCCATTTTTAGTTCCTCAAACATGAAATTCATTCCCTTGCATTATAGCTATCTAATGGTACTAGTACTATTGGTTGAAAGAACTATTCTTTCTCCATTGATCTTTGAGCACTATTTTTTAAATTTTTTGTGGAGATTTATTTCTGGACAATCAATCCTATTCCATGATTTATATGTCTATCCTGATGTCAAATCCATAATCAAATTTACTACTGCTTAGTAGTAATTTTTGAAATTGGGGCCTATGAGCCCTTTGACTTTTTTTTCAAGATTGTTTTGTCTAGTATGGGACCCTTGTATTTTTTTTAACATATATTAGGACCAAAATATTAATTTATGCCAAAAAATATTCAGATGGAATTTTGACAGAAATTATGTTGAATCTGTAGATCAATTTGGGGAATATTATCATCTTAATGATAGAACATCTTCCAATAATGAACATGGGATATCTGGTCCTCTTGCATTTCTCTGAATAATGTTTTCAGATTTTCAGTGTGAAAGGTTGCACTTTTTCTGTTAAATTAATTTCCTTTTAAAAAATATTTCTATTAGTTATTGATGGGCCTTTATTTATTTGTTTATATGTGGTGCTGAGAATAGAACCAGTTTCTCACACATGCTGGGCAAGCACTCTACCACTGAGCCACAACCCCAGCCTCATCTTCTGTTAAATTTATTTCTAAAGTATTTTATTCTTCTTTATATTTTTATTAGTGCATTATAGTTATACATAATAGTGGTATTCTTTGTGACATGTACATACATGCATATATTGTAATTTACTCCATTTCATTCTCTAGATTTCCCCTTTCCCTCCCTTCCTCCTTTCCTGAATCCCCTTTCTCTACTGATCTTTCTTCTATTTATTTTATTACCTTTATTTATTTAATTTTTATTAGGTGCATTATAATTATACATAAAAGTGTGACTCATTGTGATATATGCATACAGCACATAGCATAATTTAGTCCATTTAGTCTTCCTCCACTCCACCCTGCCCTTCAATGACTTTCTTCTATTACACTATTCTCCCTTCTGTTTTCTTCAGATTCCCTTTTATTATTCCTTATTTCTCTTCACTTCCACACAGGAGAGAAAAGATTTGACCCTCGTCTCCCTGAGTCTGGCTTATTCACTTAGCATGTTGTCCTCTAGTTATATCCATTTATCAGCAAACGATATAATTTCATTCTTCTTGATGGCTGAGTAGAACTCCATTGTGTACTGCCAGTGTCTCGGCTGGCACTGAATCACGAGCCACTACACAGCTTTGTAGATTCAAATAGCAATTCTTTATTCCCAAACTCACACTGGCCTCCAGCTAACACATTCTGCTCCAATCTCCAATATCCCGCCACCCCCAATCACCTACTCCACAGAGGCTTTTTCCAAATCCAATTTGAATCTCAATGGGAACACGCAGCAGGAACACCCTAATCCCAGCAGCAATAATCTTCAACCTCCAACTTCCCTAAAACCCCTATTGTCTTAAAGTGGGAATGCCTTAAACCCAAATTATCTTAAGCCCAGATACTTCCTCAAACCTGCAGGATACTTCCTCAAACCTGGATCCACCCTCAATCACCTTGAGCAGGGTTGCCTTTCTCAAACACACATGCAAGGTCACAGCGGATTTCAAAGGCAAGTCCATTTAACATGGGGTACGCTGGCAAGGATTTTGAATCGTCATTCCTACTTGGCAATGGCCCTCAGCAGTGTACATATGCCATACATTTTCTTCTCTTCTTTTATTCTTTTTTAAAAATTCTTTTTGAATTCATGTTTGAACTATTCATTGCTCAAGTAAAAATGACTTTGATACTTTTATCTTGTATTCAGCCACCTCATTGAACTTGTTTATTAGCTCTAATTTATGTGAGTGTGTTCCTTAGGATTTTCTACATAAAAGATCATGGCATCAGAAAATAAAAACAGTTACACCTTCCTTTATTACATCTTATTTTGGCCTGATTGCCCTAGTTAGGAGTTCTAATGTAATGCTGAACATAAGTGGCAAGAGTGTATACCTTTGACCTTTTACTGATCTTAAGGGAGAGCTTTCAGTTTTTCACCAGTAAGTATATGCTATGTTTTCCACTGCTGTTCTTGATCAGGTTGAGAAAATTCCATTCCTAGGTCATTGAGTGTTTTTAATCATGAAACGGAATTAGATTATTTTCAAATGCTTTTTTTCTACATCTGCTTAAACATCATTTAATTTTTGCCCTTTATTCATTACATGTTACATTAGCTGATTTCCTATGCTGAGATGTATACTGTTTTAAAACTGTAGAAGTTAAAAAACAGACCACTAAATAGTTATTATAAAGGGTCAGTTGGTCCCATTATTTTTGAGACTGTGGCAAGGCAAAACATCATGGCAGGGAGCATGTAGTAGAGCACAACTGTTTACCTTATGGGAGTCAGAAAGCAAAAGAAAAGAGAGGAGGGGTGTAGGTCCCAACAGGATTTTCGAGAGCAGGCCTCCATGACCTAACTTCCTCCCACTAGGCCCCACCTCCCAAAGGTTCTATTACTTCCCAATAGTACCACAGGATGGTGATCAAGCCTTTCACACATGGGCCTCTGGGGAAATTCTTAGATCCAAACTATAGCAACAGTAATACAATAAAAGCAAATTCCTTTGGGGAAAAATGAATGAAGGAGTATGCAAGTTAAAAAAAATTAAAGACAGAATTAGTGGTAAAGTTGAAAATGCAGAGATTAGAACAACTGTCAAATATTTCTACCTATAAATAATTCTTTTTATCAGGGAAAACCAGAATACTTCCTGCTCTCTACCTCTTTCTTCACTGAGTCTCCAACATATGGTTGGCAGGGACTTGGTAGTCAGCTGCAAAGTGACAACTGTTACCAAAGTATTTCTCTTCTATTCATTGAATAATTTTTTTCTTTCTTTCTTGGCATAAGAAAGCTTCTATATATAGACTTGTATAAGAGATAGAAGAATTTATTAGCTCTAATTTATTAGAAAATTAGGTTACACCAGGTTGTATGCGTGTGTACAAGCACATATGTACACTCATTTTTTAATTACATAACATATAAACTCCCTTAACAAATATTCAAAAAATATGAAAGGGGAGCCTACCCTGTGCAATTGCTATGTAGCATGATCACTGACACACCATACACCCCTAGTAGGCAGTCAAGGATAGGGTCAAGATACAACATTTTAATATTCTGTCCAGGGTATGTGATACAGGTTTAGAGCAGAAAGAGACATTTTTTGAAAACAATTAAATGAGATTTGAGTTCTAAGCCATGTGACTTTGAAGAAATCCTACACCTATAATCCAGAAAAACCATGCCATATTTTCTGGGCTTCTAAGGAGAAGACCAGCAATACTTGAGTTCTTGGTAACTGTCTTCCAAAGCTGTAAGATACTTCTCCCATGAGAGGTCAAAAGTAAAGAAAGGGTTTCCACTAATCCATACAGCATCTATAAGTGAATTAGAAAAAAATGTACCTCTTCCTCTGAGTAAATGAAGCTCCATTACAAGGCACATAGCATGATGAGTGGAGCACAGCTGGATTTCAAGACTACACAGCCCTAAGCCTGGAACCTTCATAGCAACTTCACAACTGCCAGAGGGCAGAGTCATTGGTGCCAACAAGACACAAAGTAACCGTGGCAGTGCTGCCAGGAAGATCTGAAAGTGTCTTTTTTGTATATTCCTCTGATATCCCCTGCATGCTGTGAATCAGAACTGACTTGAGAGAAGCAAGATAAAACTGTTCTAGATGAAAATATAACCTCAGGATGGGTCATAGGAGGACCCTAGTTGGGTTGCTTGGCAAGCTCTATTGGAAAGGCTGAGAGTTGCCTAGGGAAAGGCAATCAGGTGTCCAACAGTCACTAAACATAATAAAGAGAATCAGATGCTATTTTAAAAGAAAAACTGCCCAGAAAACTCTAAGGATCTATGCATATGTATCTATAAGTCATTTTATGTAACACTTGTCCAAGTTGGGTTAATGCCCCAAGGGGTAAACTCTGACCAACAAGAAACAAGCAATGGGACTCTTCTAAGAGGTAGTAGTTTCACATAGTAGAAGATGTACCATGTGACAAGACAACCAGCTCAGTTTTCTTGCAAGGTTAGGGCCTACTTGGTAGCATCTTTCCTCCTTTCTTGCCTTATTTATTGTTTTCTTTCATTCTTGCTGCTCTGGGTTTGTACCACTCAATAAAACCTTACCTCCAGTTGCTTTCTGAGGACACAGGGCCCAAGCCCTACAAATCAGCTAAAATGACCTTTTCTGCAATCCTATCACACACAAAACTGCTTTACCACACTTCAGATTCTGAAGTCAGACAGATAATAGTTGCACATTCTTAGACAAAGGTATTTCACGTCTCTTAGCCTTATTTTATTTATATATAAAATATGAAGTATAATAAAGTTTACTGAAATTAATCAATGTAATATAAATGATGCCAGGTACATTATTTATATTAGTATTTCCAGTGCTTAATATGTCATCTACTACACTGTAGGTATGCCTAATGCCTACAATGTTTACAATAGTACATTTTCTCTGTATTTAAAAAATTCCAACCAAGTAGCAAAGATTGAAAGATCTGTAAGGTCTCAATACAAATAGCCAGTAATCTGTAAAAACACATTAAATCTATACATGAATGCTCTCTGAAAAATGGCCCTTTACTGCAAATAATTCACTTTACCTGGGTTTTTGCCTCTCCAACTTATCAGGAAAAACAATTAAGTCAAAAGTACAGATGTAGCCAGCTTTAGGCACAATATATTCCTGAGAGGATGCACACAAATCAAATTTCTGTAAATCAAACCATATTTCACAAGCACTAGGGGAAAAAACACCCTTTAAAATGACTTCAACAAATAATGCTATAGTAAACTGTTACTGTAAAATGAAGGTTTCTTCATAGCCGGTGATTATGTTGACTTATAATTTCATTAGGTTTTCATAAGAAAGGAAATACAGCAATCAGCATATGGCAACATGAGCTCCCTCCCACCCCACATGAAGTCCCATGCTTGCTCAGGACTCTACAAGCAAGAAGATCATCACCAGAACTGAACACAGCCAATGCTATGCCTGGAGTCTGTGAAACTGTGAGCTAAATAAACCTTTGTTGTTATAAAGTTAAAAAAATTTATGGCAACAGTATAGATTGTCACAGGTATGATGTTACTTTGTCTGACAAAGCAAGAACAGCAAACAGAAACAAAATATTCCTATACAACCAGTGTTCAAAAGGAAGATTCCAGTTAATAAAATTATCATAAGCATTTATATTATTACAAGCTTTTGTGGATATATATATGGATATGGATAGTATTCATGCATAAAACTCACAGGATAAAAAATATGCATCAGAATCATGATAACTCTGTGGTGGCTTAACAGGTAACTCATTTTAAAGGTTTCTCTTATGTTTTCCTTTATTTAAAAAAATTTTTCAGGCATATGCATTACTGTTTTGGGTCTCACAAATGGACTTCCACAAAGGAATCATTTGTTTCTGACACTTTTGGCTTTCGCAAAAAGTTGGGAAAATCACCACATTTCACACTGCTAAAGCCCTTTCACAGAAAATATTTCTTGTATTATCTGGATTAGACTTGAAGAAAACAATATTAATATTGTTGGCAATCAGTTTTACCATCTCTAATTTTCCTGATGATCAAGCCACATTCCTACATCTCTGATTACACTGATGGTATACGGGTATTGTTCTACTTCCTATAAATGTAAAAGGTAAACGCTGTGCCTTCAAGGGCAGTTATGCAATGCTCCTAGACAGAATTCCAAAAGTCTGCATCTCTTACAAGAAGATGCCCAATTGTCTAGGCAAATGTTGGCAACTTTGAGGAGTGTTCCTCACACTGGGAGTCTGTGCCTTTGGCAGCCACTGCAACAGACTGAATCTCAATTAGAGGCTTATCATATTGGTACGGAATGGTTTGTGCAGCCTACTAATTGGAAAGCCTGCCTGTCTAGTAAATACTCCACTCTGTGGATTTTGTTTTGTTTGTGGGAGTTGTGGGTGGGGAGTTACAAAGGATTGAACTCAGGGGGACTTAACCACTTGAGCCACATCCCCAGCCCTACTTTACATTTTATCTAGAGACAGGGTCTCACTGAGATGCTTATGCCTCACTGTTGCTGAGGCTGGCTTTGAACTCATAATCCTCCTGCCTCAGATCTCCAGAGCTGCTGGGATCACAGGCATGCGCCACCACACCCCACCACTCTGTGGGTTTAAGACCTAGGTTCTTTGCTCCTCCCCTCCCCTTTGCCAAGCATTTTTGTAAAGCCACATGTCAAGCGCCTATGAATCATAGGTTATTGTCCTTTACTCTAGAAGACACAATGACATAGGAGAAAAAAAAATAAGGGTTTCTCCAAGGAATCATGAAAAAAGACACATGAAAGTTTCCTTTCTTAAATCTAAGAAGTATACTAGGTACTGCTCACAGTCTTTACAGAGTTCTAAGTCAAATGGTTTCTGGACAGTGTTATATTGAAAAAAAAGTGACTCAATATTTTGACTTCTATTTAATGTTTTGTGCTTGATTTTTCAACTTTTTTTATTTTAAAGATAGAGGGAGAGAGGAGAGAGAGAGAGAGAGAGAGAGAGAGAGAGAGAGAGAGAGAGAGAGAGAGAATTTTTAATATTTATTTTTTAGTTCTCGGCGGACACAACATCTTTGTTGGTATGTGGTGCTGAGGATCGAACCCGGGCCGCACGCATGCCAGGCAAGCGCGCTACCGCTTGAGCCACATCCCCAGCCCGATTTTTCAACTTTTGATAGAATATATTGGTACCACTCACTCAACATATGATATACAGAATCTACAACATCCAAAAAGAGATACATTAAGATACTAAGAAAGAGTTGGTCTGCTTCTAGATCAATATTACTAATCAGTAGGGAAATGCAAAGCAAAATCATAAAGGGATACCACTTCACACCCATCAGGAAGAACTATCATTTTAAAAAATGAAAATCCTAAGTGAAGACTTAAACAAATTGGAACTCTTGTGCATTGCTGATATGAACGTAAAATGATACTGTCTCTATGGAAGAGTTTGATGGTTCCTCAAAAAGTTAAACATAGAATTACCCTATAATACACCCAAATTAACTGAAAGCAGGGACTCAGATAACTTGTATGCTAATGCTCACTGCTGAATTACCATAATAAGTAAAATGTCGAAACAATCTATCAACAGATGAGTGGATAAAGAAAATAAAGTACACACATACAATGAAATGTTATGCAGACTTAAAAAGGAATAAAATTCTGACACGTTACAACTTGGTTGAAACTTAAAGACATTATATTAAACGAAATAAGCCAAACATAAATTAATAAATATTGTTATGATTCCACTTATAAGAGATATTAGGTCAGGTAAATTCATAGAATCCAAAGGTATTACAGAGGTTACCGGGGATAAGAAAATACAGGAAGTCAAAACTTAATGAGTATAGATCTTTTGTTGGGGATGACAAAAGGTTCTGAAAATGTGTAATGTGATGAATATTGTATACACTTATGCCAAGTTAAATGGTTAAAATGGCAAATTTAAAAAAAAAAGATAACTGACTTTAAACAAAAGTAATAACAACCTAGGGTAGGCTTACAACACACAAAAAAGTAAAATGTATAACAATAGCAGCATCAAGATAGGAAGAAGAAAAGGGAAGCAAAATATTAAGTTCTTATACTTTAAGTGGCACAGCAAAATATCACTCAAGGGTAGACTGTGATAAGTTAAAGTTATAGCTTACTGCACTAAAATAAAAGACTTTAGTCTAATAAACCAACAAAAGAGATAAAATGAAGCCATAAAACATCAAGAATCAAAATATAGTCTGATCCAAGAATTTATTCCCTAGAGAAATTCCTTGATAAAATGCAATATATATTTTTTTATCATCCAGTGAAAGGTTTATTAAAACTTAATCAGAGGTACAATTAAATCAATGAAAGTAAATGGCAAAAGCACTCACTGCCCAGACTGGTGAGGTAAAACCCAGAATTGCAGCCTTAGCTCCATCGGCAACATACGGAATGATATTTTCTCCTAGATGTGTATCTCTAAACAAGGCTCTGAGGATATTCAAAGCATGAACCTAGGACAAGAAGTTCAAAATTAGCTGTGAGTTAATAACTATGGTGATTCTAAATCTGTATATAAAATTATAAGAAGAAAGTAATAATATGCAAATGAAACAGTAGATTTAATAAAATAATAATTGATAAAAATAATTTTTAGACATTAGTAAGAACAATGTAATAAAAAAATTTGATCCAACGAACCTATGAGGAATCCTGAATCTAACAAACACATTCTTTTCAAGGAACATTTATTCTTTAAAATGGCCTCAAACAAGGAACATTTGTTTTTTAAAATGGCCTCAAATATAGGATTTCATTTTTATAACATTAAAGTAAAAGGTAAAACTAAAGTGTTAGAAATTAGGATTTTGGTTACTGTCAGGGAAAGAGTGCTGATTAGAAGAGAACATGAAGGGGCCTTGGTGTCCTAGAAAAGTTCTGCTTCTTTCTTGTTACACAAATGTGATCACTTTGTGAAGCTGTAATGACTTGCACACTGTATATTATAATTAAATCTAAAAATGCATATAAAATATGACAGGGACAGCATGAGAAAGGAAGAACATAAGCCAATCTCAATTATGAACCCAGTGAGAAGCATAAATATATATCCTTTCTAAAGAAAATTTAATAATGTATAAAAACATGTCAAAGTTGAGTTCATTCTCAGTATGCAAATATATTTAAAAATCAGCATAAGTGCTGGGAATGTAGTTCAGTGGTAGAGCAATTGCCTAGCGTGTACAAGGCCCTTCAATCCCCAGCATTGAAAACTACAACAAAAAGAATAACATGTAATTCATGATATTTGAAAATTCTAGGGGAAAACAAAACGTATTTATCTCAAATGATGCAGGAAAGCACTCAACAATTGTTTTTTTTTTTAATCAGATAAAGGACAGATTAAAAATTTCAACAAATAACAACAACATAAAGATGCCTGCTATCTCTATTTCTAGCAAAATTGTGCTACAGGTTCCAGCAGCAAAATAAGATAAATAAAAATTTTTAAAAGACTAAGCATTAGAAAGCTAACAAACTTAGGATTACCTACTAGGGATACAATTATCTATAAAGAAAATCCTAAGAATTTATAGACAAGTCATTAGTTGTATTATAGCAGTTCAGGTAAGTTGCTAAACATAAGTACAACAATCACCAAAAAATCAATTTCATTCTCACAGAGAACAACAGATAATATAAAATTTAGAAATATCATTTATAAGAAAAATATATAGAAATAAACCTCATAAAAGATTCATAAGACTTTTATGAGGAAAATATATGCATTCCTACCCACAAGGTATGAGAATTTCTGTTGCTTACCAGCACCTTGGTATTATGAGACCTTTACAGTTTTTACTTTTCTTTATGAAATGGCTCGGACTCGGGGGCCAGAGGCGGCACGACGCTGCGGGGGAGTGGGCAGCGCAGGCGGGCCAGGGGTCGGCGGGACCCAGGGACCGGGGAACCGGAGACCCGGCGCGGGAGCGCGGCTCGGGCGGGCAGGGGGCTCCGGCGCCGGGGGAGGATGTGCGGGCGGCGGGGCGCTGCCGCCGGCGCCAGGTCGGTGCGCCGAATGCCGGGAGCCGCGCCGGGGCGGGGGGGAAGGGGTCCGCGGCGCGGGGGGGGGGAGGGGTCCGCGGCGCGGGGGGGGGGGGGGGGGGGGAAGGGGTCCGCGGCGTGGGGGGGGGGAAGGGGTCCGCGGCGCGGCGGGCGGGGCCCCGGGGCCGGGCGCAACGGGCGGGAAGGTGCGGCGGCCTCAGGCGCGCTGGCCCGGGTGGGGGTCGGGTCCCGGGAGGCCCCCTCCTACCTTTGCCGGGTGCCACGTACACGGAGTAGAGCAGCGAGGACGAGAGCGAGAAGAAGAAGAGCGCGGCGAGCAGAGAGCGGCGCGGCAGCCACAGCAGCCCCCGGCGGGCGCACATGCTGCAGCCGGGCGGCCGCTTGAGGGCCGCGGCCTGCTCCTGCCGCTCCAGTGCGCCGCCGCCTGGGCCTCGGCCGCCGTCTCCGGAGCCTCGCGGGACGCCGCCGCCGCCGCCTCGCGGATCCCAGCCAACGGCCGCCGCGGGACGGGCCACATGAAGCGGGCGGGGCGACGGGGGCGAGGCTGGCGGTCGCACAGGGGCGGAGGGGCGGGACCAGTGCCGCTGGGCACCGTCGCAAAAGACCCGCGCTCGCCACCCGACCCCAGTCGTCCCCGCGGCCGCGCAGCGGCTTTAGGGAGTGTCACTAAATGACGACAGCCCCTCTCCCCGCGGGGCCACCGCCCAGGCTTGCAGGGAGCGTCTCTCAAGAGCCAGCCGGCTTCGCGCTCGGGCTCCTGGAGAAGGGGGCCAAGGGGCCATCTGCAAAGTCTGACCGTCTGATAGCCCACTGCAGCAGAAGAACTGGGATTGTAATGCTTGGGGGGCTCGGCTTTCATTCATTCGTTTATTTATTCATTCAATCAATTCATTATTTATTTATTGGATGCCAGATGCAGATGTTAGTGCTGAGAACAAAACAGAATAAATCTCTTGTCTTATTTGAACTTATATTCACGTGGAGGAGAATAAACGCAAGTCAATCAATAATTATCTGGTACTAATAACAGATATGAGCAAAATAAAACAGGAGGATGTGTTGGCAGCAGGCTACAGTAGACAAGGAAGGTCTCCCTAAGCAGCTGACATCAGCTGAGACCAAGGGTGAGAAAGAGCCAGCCACAAGTGAGGACAGAACAGTGCCACCAGGGGGAACAGCAGGGCAAAGGTCCTGAGGTGGAGAAAGCCCACTCTGGCCCCAGGTTGAACCCAAGGCCAGCAAGTGAAGTAGGAGACCTGTAGACAGGTGCACATCCCACGGAACAGGGAACCAAAGAGGAAACTGACATTGCTATAAGGAGAAGCAAGTCACGCCCTTCCACGCAAAACTGGCCTGACTCTGAAGGCAGGCCCTTGACTACTGAGCCGTAAAACTGCCTCAGTGGTCTCTCTGGACCCTGCAGCTCATTCTGTAGGCAAATTGGTGCCCTATCCCATCACTTTAGCATGGGACCATATCTAAAGACCAGCCTTGATCCAGAGCACCTCAGAAGGCAGTGAGCAATAGCTAGAGACCCATGGGGAGTGACAGTAGCACCCCACCATCTTCAAGAAGCTCCCAGATGAATCCAAGAGGCAAGTGTCCCCCATGTGGGCACATCTGAAACCAGAGCCCTGTCTTGGAATATGTCAGAAGCCAGGAGTGGGGAACTTTTCAGGGATTCTGTGAGAACCAAAATTAATCCTACTCTATATTCCTAAAGCAATTTGAACTTTTTCCACTGTTAACTTGACCCTTTTAAGGGGAGGCTATAGAGCCAGACTGCCGGGGTTCTTTAACTCCCAGCTCTTCCATTCTTAGCTTGTGACCTTAAGCAAGTTAGTTAAACTCTCTGTACCTTAATACAATGGGAATGTCATTAGTAATGACCATATGAGATTGTTGTGAGGATTTGACTGATACATGCAATGCCTGACACATGGTAAATGCACATGGGTCTCGCCTTATCCAACAGCCCTGGGAAATGGGATGGGAGAGAAGAGTCTTTAAAAAGAGAAGCAGAGAATTTTGATTTGGATAGATGTGGGTTCAACTCTCGGCTTGGCCTAAACTTTACTGTGTGACCTTGAGCAAACCTCTTATCTCTCTGAGTTTCTGTTCATTTGTGAAATGCACCCCACCCCGTGCCACCTACCCCACAGGGATGTGATGTAGATTAGGTGAGGTTAGTGTGGAAAGGCCCTGAACCAAACTCTCTAAACTAATCTGATTTTGAATACTTTTTCTTTAGCCAATATAATAACCCTTTTTAACACCCATGTCTAAGAAATATTTTTAGATGCACAGAAAAGTTTTAACTTTTAAGAACAATACAAGGGCTGGGGATGTGGCTCAAGCGGTAGCGCGCTCGCCTGGCATGCGTTCGGCCCGGGTTCGATCCTCAGCACCACATACAAACAAAGATGTTGTGTCTGCCGAAAACTAAAAAATAAATATTAAAATTCTCTGTGTGTGTGTGTGTGTGTCTCTCTCTCTCTTTAAAAAAAAAGAAAAAAAAGAACAATACAACACATTTGTACACTCTCCACCTGAATTCAACAATTGTTATCCTTGCTGGCTGTGATGGCACATGCCTATAATCCCAGCAAGTCTGGAGGCTGAGACAGGAGGATCACAAATTTGAGGCCGACCTAGGCAATTTAGCAAGACCCTGTCTCAAAATTTAAAAATAAATAAATAAAAAGGATAAAGCTTGGTGGTACAGTGCCTGCCCCTGGGTTCAATTTCCAGTGGGGGAAGGGGGGCAGCAAGAACAAGTAAATTAGCAATCGTATCATATCCTTATAATTTCTGGTCTATTCTGGAGGCCTTGACAAGGAGGCCTTGCTACATCCAGACTAAATACTGATGACCAACCTCTGTTACATCTCTCCCTCTTTTTCTTCCTGTTTGGCAGTACTGGGGACTGATCCAGGAGCTGAACTGTATCCCTAGCTCTTTTTATCTTATTTTATTTTATTTTGAGCCAGGGTCTGACTGGCCTCAAACTTGCAATCCTCCTGCCTCTGTCTCCTGAGTAGCTAGGATTACAGGTTACTTTTTTTTTTAATGGAAGAAGGGAGAAAAAAGATATCTTGGGTCCCTGTCTCAATTCCCCCCATCATGCTCCTTTTTCATCTCCAAGTTAAGTTTCCAGCTCACCTGGGTATTCGTTTTTCATTCATTCCTTCCCTGGACTGCTCAATCCCTCCATCAAACAGACTTGAATTCTGCTTCCTGCTCGATTGTTACCTCTCCTAAGACTTTCCTCCAAGGGAGCTTCCCTGTCCCCAGCCTCTCTGTCCATCCCTGGCCTGTCTGTGGCATTTTTCATCCCCTGGCATCGTATGGTCCATGCATGTATTCACTTGTTCGTTTTTCTGTCTCCCAGATCAGAAACTACATTCCCCAAGGGCAGGGATTTTTTTTCATTTTCTGCCATATTCTTGCATGTTACACAGTGTCCAGGGCCAGTAGGTGCTCAATAATTGTTGAACAAATGCTGGAAAGACACCAGATGTGCTTTGAGCGCATGCTGGGCCTGACAGGGGCAGAGATGACTAAGTGAAGGTTCCTGTTGTCCTGCTGTGGGATGACAGGGAGGTGAGCAAGCTGGGACAAGGAGGTGAAGGCAGGACTCATTGTAGCTGGCCTTAGGGAAGGCAACCTGAGAAATTCTAGACTGACTTTGAAGGGACATGAGACAGATTTGCTCAAGGGGCAGTGACGGAGGCACCTGGCTGGCTGCAGCAGCTGGTTCCTGCAAGAAACAGGAAAAGGTGAGGGCTGAGACTGGAAGACCTTGACCCTGGAGCTCAGCAGGCCCCTGGAGCCAGCCATATCTGGTGATCAACGGGTCCTACCTCCTCCTGGCCTTCCTCTTTCATTCACACCAGTTGCTTCATCTCCTGGACCTTCATTTGCACAACTGTAAAATGGAGATCCTATAGTTCCTTGCCTTAGAGTTGCCAAGAGGATTCGGGAAAGAGTCCCTCCAGTTCCTGGCATGTAACAGTGCTCAATCCACGGGAGCCTTGCTGTTCTTACACTGTTTCCTGTGAGCTGTACAGAGCCCTTGGAGGTTCTGGAGCAGGGGAATGGCCTAAAGAAAGGGAGGCCCCTGAGTAGATCTCAGGAGAGCATAGTTGAGCCTCCTGTGCTTCTAACCGCCCAGCTGCAGGTTAGCCCAAGCCAAACACAAAAAGAAGGATCCAGCCTAAAGGTAAAAATCATAAGTATCACCTTGCCCTGCTCACCCCTTCCGACTCTCCTACAGCAGGTCCCAGGCCCACGCCCTGAGGAAGCCATTGCATAATCCATAAACATGTAGGAGTAAGATAACATCACAGAGCAGAGACTATAAGTTCAGACTCCAGGAGCAGCAGCAGATAAAGAGCACAAGCATGCATATAACTGCAGCCATCAAGGGCTCCCAGTGCCAAGAACTCCTGAAGGCTGAGCAGTGGTTGACCCTGAGATTCACCCTGGTAGCCTAAAGCTGAGCTATGGCTAATCAGTCACTCTCAGGAGAAATGAGACTCAGAGCAGAAGGGACACTTATCACTTCCTGTCAGCAGCTATAAAAGTCAGTGGGTCCTATGCCATTCTTTTCTCTCTACCAAATAACCATCATGTTCTACAGAGCAGCTGAGTTCTAGAATGAAAAGGAATCCTCCAACTGCCTTGGACTAGTGATGAACTCATAGCATGAACAAGAAAGAAAACATGGTTTTAAGCTTTAGATATCAGGGCTGTTTGTTACTGCAGCATAACCTGGCCTATCCTAACTGAATATAAATATACTCTTCTGCAACTTGCTTTCTCTTGACATCATTTCTGTAACATGTATCCATAATGATACATGAAAATTGAGTTTATTTATTTCTACTGCTATATAATATTTTATCATATAACTAGGTCACACTTTTTTAAAAATCATTTTTCTGATGAGGTCTATTTAAGTCATTTACAATTTTTTGCTTAGTTTTCTTTTTTTTTAAAGAGAGAGAGAATTTTTTTTAATATTTATTTTTTAGTTTTCGGCGGACACAACATCTTTGTTTGTATATGGTGCTGAGGATCGAACCCGGGCCGCACGCATACCAGGCAAGCGCACTACCGCTTGATCCACATTCCCAGCCCTGTTCTTAGTTTTCTATAGCTCTGTAGCCAAGTTCTTTTGTAAAAGGCAGATAGTAAATGTTGTTGGTTTTAACAAGCTGTACAATCCCTGGCACAACTACTTAAATCTGCTATTGTAGCATAAAAGCCACCATAGACAGTAAATGAACAAATGTGCATGGCTGTTCTGATAAAATTTTATTTACAAAGACAAGTGGTGGGCCAGATTTGCCCAGAGGTGATTGTTTGCTGAGCCTCGCTTTAGAGGATGAGCCTTTATTTCATGAAAGTATTTACAATAGGTTATCGTACTTAGTAAATATCGATTTTCTGTTTTGTCTTTAAAATTATTTTTATAAACTACCACCCTTCAGTTTATTTGATCTATTTCTCTTACCAGATTAAGCTTCTTCAAATATAATTTGTTTGTTTTGTTTTTGGTGCTGGGGATCGAACCCAAGGCCTTGTGCATGCAAGGCTAGCACTCTACCAACGGAGCTAGCCAGCCCCAAGCTTCTTCAAATATAATTTGCATCACATCATTCTTCTACCTCAAAACATTGGTGGCTCTTTATAGTCTGTAGAACTATTCCTAACCTTCATTTGGTCTTTAAGACCCTCCATGGTCTGGCCACGCACTTTGTATCCTCTGCTTCTCTCCAACATGTAATAGAGCACAGCCATGGCCCATGTCTGCTCTCTTCCTCCAGCCCTCCTGAGGACTTCAAGATTTTATACTGAAGAATGTCCTTAAGTAACAGCCTGTGATTCTACACCACCAGGAGACCAGTCAGCATTTCGGGAGTCTCTCCATGGTTGGGGGCTCAGTCAGCATTTCAGGAGTTCCTACAGGGTTGGGGGCTCAGTCAGGGTTCCCGGAGCACATATGTGGGAGAGAGCTCAATCAGCCTCCCATAATTCCACACAGAAGGGGTTTCTGCTAACATTCCAAGTCCACACAGATGAGGAAGCTCTGCAGATGTTCCATCATGATAAGGAAAGCAGTTCTGTGGACGTTCCATGATTTCCTACCCAGGCAGGCGGTCTGCAAACAGAACAAAACTCAAGGCACAAGAAGGGGCTCTGCAAACATCCCATGATTAACTGTTCTTCAAAATTCTATATACAAGAAGAAGAAGTTGTTTTATGACCCCCAAATTCTATCCTCAGGAAGTACTCAGGAATGTTTCGTGATTTCATAATGAGGAGGCTTTATTGTATTTCATAGTTCTACAGACAGAGACCAGCTGTGGAGACCTTTTGTCAAAGCAGATTCCACACTGGCGATCCTAAGACAGGAGAGAACTCCTCACAATGAACAACTCTGCCAAGAGGAAGGTGTTCATTTGCTCGACTCTTTTAGATCTGGGATCCCATGGTATGAACCTGGGGGACTCTGTGTGCGTTCAGGATGCGAGAGATAGGAGGCCATTCTCTAAATATGCCCCTCACCAGAGAAGCAGGCTAGCCAACAGGCCACGGCTGTACTCAAAATCTGAAAGTCTGCAAATATCCTGTGGTTTTATCCGTACGTAGAAGGGGGTTCAGACCCCATTCCAAGATCTTACACAGATGAAGGGGTCCAGCAAGATTCCTTGATTCTGCCAAGGGGAGAAAAAATCTCTGCAATATCCACTTACTCTGTATAAAGGGTTTTGGAAGCAGCCCATGATTTTAAACCCAGGAAGGTGCTTGGGGAATCCTTGGCGTTTCTGTGGCTATCAGGATCTTGGTCAGTCTGGTCTGATGAACGTTGGTGGCTGGACCGTTTCACCATCAGACTCCATAAGTCAGAGCCTGACTATGTGAACATTTCAAGGACACATAAAGACATGGGAGACCTGGAGACCAAGACTGACTCAAAAAAAAAAAAAAAAAAAACACTGTAAAATTGAAACTAACCAATGTTTAATTAAAATGTCTACAAAATGTAGTATCAATCAACTGCCTCTGGATTCAGATGATTGTATCTAATTGCACCTATTGACAACGTGAAGAGGCAATTTTCTTAGGCTTAATAGGATGTGGTAGGGACTTAAAAGTAATGCAAGGGGCCCAGGAAGATCCTGAAATGGCCCTAGAGGAGGAAGCTGCGGGCAAGTTTCCATGGGAAGTTCCCATTTTGAAGCCACCCATGGCCTCTTCTACAACCCAGTCCCTGAGAGCTGACAACCCAAAGCCAAGCCCAGTTCATTCACCACCGAGTGACTCTCAGGGAGATGGACCGAGCTCCAGATAGCACCCAGCTTCGAGGAAAGGCCATCCCTGTGGCCACAGTGGAAGCCGATTGGCCAAGGACAGTATGCTGTGGCAGGTGTCTGAAGGAATCAGATATTGTCACGGTCTCAGGAAGGAGCAACAGCTGTTTCAGCTTCTCTTTCCCTTTCCCCACAAGTGTCCCACGAGTCCCAGGGGAGGGCTCTGAGCCAGCCAGAGCATTGAAATGGGGCCAGAGCGGGGAATTATGGCCCAACTAAGCCCCAGGGTCACAAGCGGGAATGAAGGCTGTTGATCAAAGGCAGGGAAAGAGAATCGAGTCCAGGGTCTTAACATCCCAGAGCCCAGCCACCATCCATCAAACCCACATGACAGCGAATACAATTCTGGCCTTAGCTCGAGGTCTGTAGAGAAGAAAGCTTTTCCTCTACCCATCTGAGGCTCCTCACTGGACGCTTTAAACTAGACCAGTCAAGATAAACTAACAAGAAGCAGGAACACAAGTTCATTAACGTGGGCATCCATCACGTGTACGCAGGAGCTCCCAGTGCTGTTGACCTCAGGGGTGAGTGGAACTTGGGCTTCAGTGACAACATGTGCTAAACATAGAACAAAGGGCTTGGGGGCTACTGGGGGGGTGAGGGGAGGCAATTTAAAGGAAAGTGACTAAATTTCCTCTATCGATGTAAATTTCCTCTACAAAAGAAAAATGTGGTTCCTATTTTTAAGCTTTTCTGATGGTTCTCAGTGACCTTTAACTCAGAATATCCATATGCCAAAGAAGCACATTTCAAGTGGCGTATTCTGGTACCCCCCAGGCCCGAGGATGGAAAGAGGCGATCACTGTTGCTTCTCAAGTTGTTAAACCATGCGCCCTTTTATGGAATATAAGAGCATCTTACAGATTCCTCTGGCATCATTAATGCGATTTTATTGTCTAGCCAGGGTTATGCTAAATTGCCCAGGAGAGTCTTGAACTTACCTCCTGCCTGGGCCTCCCAAGTAGCTGGGATTATAGGCACACACACCACCAAGCCCACCACATTATACTTTTAAAAATTTTGTCTTCAAAAGCTCTGAGATGATTTAAGGAAGGCAAATCCAGAATATCTTTAAATTAACTGAGACAGAAAGAAATTTGTTTGTTTTTGTTTGTTCGTGGTGCTGGAGCTAAGCAAGTGCTATACCCCTGAGCTGTACCCCACTCCAAGAAAGGAATTTCTTAAACCAGGCACAAAGAACATAAACTATGAGGGGAAGAATAGTACACTTGCCTACATCAGAGTTCAATATTCCAGCCAGGTGAGGTGGCACAAGTCTGTAACAGCTACTCAGGAGGCTGAGGCAGGAGAATCGCAAGTTCAAGGCCAGCCTGGGTAATTTAGGGAGACTCTGTCCCAAAATAAAAAATATAAAAAGAGCTGGGATGTTGTTCGGTGGTAAAGCACTCATAGATTCAATCTCCAGTACCTACCCCTTCCAAAGAGAGAGAGAGAGAGAGAGAGAGAGAGAGAGAGAGAGAGAGAGAGAGATATGAAGAGAAAGCATCAGTCCAATCACAAATAATAAAGGATTTCAAAAGGCATTTTGTTGAGACTAGGAAACCCAAAGGGCTCATCATCGTATAAAAAGTTGCTACCACTCAGAAGTATTCAGAGAAATGTGCTTAAAAACATAATGAGATACCAGCTCACATCTAGAGATTGACAGAAACTCTGCTTCTAGAAATGTGCTCCAAAGAAACTCTGGCCAAGTGAGCAGAGAAGAGCCATAGAGGGCTGCCCCCCCTCCCCACCCCACCCCACCCCCACCCCCACCCCCCCTTCCCTGCACAGGGTTGAGCTCGGCAGTAAAAACTGCAGGCAGCTGAAATCCCATCCCTGGGGAATGGTGAATGAAATATGGGTTGGTCACTTGGTGGCACACCACGCAGCAGTTACAATGAATGAATTAGAACTTCCTGTGTGTCGGTAATTGATATTTATAATGTTATGAGAAAAGAGGGGGCTCAAAACGAGACATGAGATGCACAGCAGGGTGACATTGGCTGGCCTGGCACACACCAACAATGAAACCATCAATATTAGAGAAAAAAAATGAAAGAAGGCCCAGCCCTAGCCTTGCCTGGCTTGCCTGCCTGCACCTCTTCCACACCTTGTTCACACAGCGATGCTGTGCACAAAGGAAAGCAGGGCCTGGGTTGGGAGGCAGTTCAGGGGTAGAGCTCATGCTTACCATGCCAGGGCTGCCGCAACCCCAGCAGGACACCAGAAACTAAAGTAAAAAGTATCAAAAAATTAGAACCTTCCTGCCCTGCTGGGGGGAAATGTAACAACATCATGGAGCTACTTTGGAAAATAAACTAGTGCTTGTCAAACAGTTAAAATCAGCTACCCTGACTGCCATTCTGCTCCAAGGTGTAGACCCAAGAGAAATGGAAACTCACGTCCACAGAAAAACCATACATGAGAGTTGAGAGTAGCATTGGATATCACAGCCAAAAAGTGGAAGCAAGTCAAATATCTATTGACTTCAGGCACCGTGGCCGAGGCCTGTGATCCCAGCGACTCAGGAGGCTGAGGCAGGAGGATTGAAAGTTCAAAGCCAGCCTCAGCAAAAAGCAAGGTGCTAAGCAACTCAGTGAGACCCTGTCTCTAAATAAAATACAAAATAGGGCTGGGGGTGTGGCTCAGTGGTCGGGGTGCCCCTGAGTTCAATCCCTAGTACCAAAAAACAAAACAAAAACATAAAACATAAAACCAAATATCCATTGACTGATGAACAGATAAATGTGTTATGTCAGTGTAAAGGAATAATATTCAGCCAAAAAGAAAAAGAAAGAAAGAAAAAAAGAAGAAGAAAAGAAAGAAAGAAAGAAAGAAAGAAAAGAAAGAAAGAAAGAAAGAAAGAAAGAAAGAAAGAAAGAAAGAAAGAAAGAAAGAAAGAAAGAACTGACACATGCTACTATGGGAATGATCTTGGAAGCTTTATGCTGGGTGAAAGAAGACACAGATTGTGTGAGTCCATTTAAGGCAATGTACAGAATCTGCAAATCTATAGATAGTAGTCGTCTAGGGATGGGGGATGCAGGGAGGTGGGGGGGGCTGCTAACGGGTGTGGGGTTTCTTGGGGGGGGGTGATGCAAATGTTCTAAACTTGATTGATCTAAACTTGATGGTGGTTGCACAACTCTGTGAATTCACTAAAAAGCATTGAATCCTATGTTTATTTATTTTTTAATTGTATATTTTAAATGGATTCATTGTATGCTATGGGTAATGTTTCTCAATAACATTTATATATATATATATATATATGTGTGTGTGTGTGTGTGTATGTGTGTGTGTATAGATAGAGAAAAAGAGAGAGATTGTGTGTGTTAAATCCAGTTTAAATAAATCAACTTCAACACTTATGTTTTAGTTGTTGATGGATCTTTATTTTATTTGCTTATTTATGTGTGGTGCTATGAACCGAACCCAGTGCCTCACACGTATAAGGCAAGTGCGCTATTGCTGAGCTTCAACTCCTGCCCCATCCCACACTTATTTTTTATTGAACTGACTCCCATCTCTACAAGTCTCTCATGACACACACACACACACACACACACACACACACACACACACACACACAGCTAACCACTATTGTTCATTTCTCTTTTTTAAATTTCTTTTTAGTTGTTGGTGGACACAATATCTTTATTTCATTTTTTTAATGTGGTGCTAAGTTTCGAACCCAATGCTCACATGTGCTAAGTGAGCACTCTACCACTGAGCCACAGCCCCACCCCACTATTGTTCATTTCTTGTGGATTTTTCCAGAGTTTTCATGCATATAAAAGTAAATATAAGAGCTGGGGCTGGGGCTCAGCAGTAGAGCTCTCACCTAGCACGTGTGAGGCCCTGGGCTCCATCCTCAGCACCACATAAAAATAAATAAATAAAATAAAGGTATTGTGTCCAACTACAACTAAAAAATGAATATTTTTTAAAAAAGTAAATATAAATATAGATTCTCCTCTCTCACCCTGGTACACAAGAAGCATCATCTTGCTTTGCCCTTCCTATAATGTGCCAGTGCATTTACACTTTCCTGATTCCTCTTATAGCCATGTAGCATTCAATTTTATGGATAAACTGTAATTTGTTTAACTAGTCTTGGGATAGACATTTGGGTTGTTCCAAACTCTGTTCTGGTGCTGGGGATAGAACTGGTGGCCTAGTGCTCTACAGCAGAGCTATACCCCCAGCCTCTACTCCACCCCCAGCTTCTAACCTACCCCCAGCCTCTAACCCACCCCAAGCCTCTACCCCACCTCTTTTTACCTTAACAATGTTACAAAGCATAGCTGTTCTATGCTTTGTAGCATATCCTGCAGGATAAATGACCAGAAATGGACTTTCTGAATCAACAGGTGCATCTCCGTAGTGGTGATTGACACTGCCAGATGGTGCCACACTGGCCCTACCATGCACGTCCCCAGCAGCAAAGTGCGTGGTGCCTGATTTCACCAGCCTCGCTGAGGGAGGCAGCGTCTCTGTAGTTTAGTTTGCATTTCGTTTTCTGTGAGCATTCTTTCGACATGTTCAGGAGCCATGTGTATTTTTCTGGTCATTCTCTCTGTCGCTTCCCCACTGGATGCACACTTTTCTTTCTATTTCTGAAAAGAAGATGCTCTCTACTAGGAGAACTCAGCCTTTTGTAGTGAGCGGATGGTGCTCCTCCGTCCCTGTACTTGGGTTTCTTGGCCTGCCTAGCTCCTCTTTCCTGTTCCCTGTGTGGCTCAAGCGGTAGCGAGCTCACCTGGCATGCGTGCGGCCCGGGTTCAATCCTCAGCACCACATACAAACAACGATGTTGTGTCCACCGAGAACTAAGAAATAAATATTAAAAAAAAAAGAATTCCCTTCCTCAGGACTGGCACAGTCCTCTCATGTGGAGTGTGACTGAGGCTGCTGGGATGGGTGAGTGGACCAGCTGCCAGGGTGAAGGTGTGGAGGGACTGCAGGGGCCTCCCATCTGAGCAGGGCTGAGAGCTGGAGCCACCAGGAAGCCACCTGGATACCTGTCGGAAATAATAATAAGTAATAACGACCCACTAAGTTGCTGAGGCTTGCTAAAAACTTGCCTCTTGCCTCAGCCTCCCAAGTAGCTGGGATCACAGGTGTGCACCACCCCACACACTTTAAATGCATGCCCTCAGTCCCCATGGTGATAGGAGATAGGTATCTACTATCTTCCTTTGCAGGATATTGATTGAGCAGATTAGCAATAATGGATCTCTTCCTTCATTTACTCATGCAGTCGTTCCCTCACACGGTGAACAGTGAATGATGACTGAATGCCAGTGGTGCTAAGCGCCAGGTGCATTATATGTTGAAACAAAAATAGGCCTGCCTTCATGAAGGTTGCAGTCAAGTGTTAGAGATCCTGACGGATAAGTGGTCATTAATTAGGCAAAGAGAGGGAGGGAAAAGCATTCCCGGTAGAGGGAACATCATATGCGAAGGCCCAGTGAGAGGAGGGGGCGTGGGAGTGGGAGCAATGGGAGCAGACTGATTGATGGATTGCCAGGAGGCAGAGAGCCCAACAGTTCAGACCTACCAAGTCTCCGACTGTGTTGGTCAGCTTTCTGTCACTGCAACAAATAACTGGGATGACTGGCTTATAAAGGGAAAAGGTTTGTTTTGGTCACAGTTTTGGAGGTTCAGTTCATGATCAGTGGGCTCAGCTGTTGAGGCGGCGCATCATGATGGAGGCCGATGCTGGAGCAGAACCCTAACCTCAGGGCTAGGAAGTGAAAAACAGGAGAAGAGGGCAGAGCTGGGCCCGCAGTCCCCTTCAAGGGCATGCCCAGGGACCAGAGGCCTCCCGCGAGGCTCGAGCTCACAAAGTTTCAGTCACCCACACCTTCACCACGCCAGGGACCAGGACTTTAACACCTAGGCCTTGGGGAGACGTTCCAGTCTGAAGGACAGCGCTGACACTTCCAGCCATCCTGCAAGACAGCTGCTGCAGAGGAGCAAACCCAAACACAGAGGGGTAAATAACCTCCCCAAAGACACACAGCACTACCATCAGTGACGTGACAATGGAGCTGGGGTAGGACCCAGACCTCTCTGGAGTCCTAAGCAGCTCTCGTCCTTAAGTGAAAGTGAGAAACTAATGTGACTCCTTTTTTGAAAATAAATAACAGCAGCTTGTACCCAAGGCCTGTCCTGAGGAAGGGGGGGCATGATCCTTGTCCTTGGAAAAATCCATAGAGCTTTTCTAGGCAGATAGCCACCCTGCTGAGTTGTTTGCAGGAGAGATCTGCAGTGCCAGATGTCCCTGACTCAGGTTAGGTGAGGACCCATAGCAACCTCTTAGCAATCACCAAACAGCATGAGACAGGGAAATACCTGGGATGCCAGATGACCCCCCAGTAGTTTATGGTGGTTGATAACATGTTGGGAAACCATGTAGTTTAGCACGTACTCCCCTCATGGCCTAAACCCACCAGTTCAAAGGAATCCCCTTCTTGTACTAACCAATCACCCCACCCAACTTGTTCCCGCCAGTGAATGTGCTAATCAATGTTAAGAGTTGTTTGATTTTCCCGCAGTTTGGAATGATTTGCTGTATGTTGTTGTTATGCATAGAGTATCCCCCCAAAACCTATAAAATCTCACTGAACAAAGGACTGGGACTCACTCCCTAGGACTGCTGTGTTGGGAACGGTTGTGAGTCCAGGCTCAAGCTTGCAATAAAGACTCTTGTGTGACTGCATCGGATTCAGCTCCTGGAGGTCTAATGGGGTCCCACGAATCTGGTATTACAAAAGAAAGCAGATGTGGGGCAGATGTGTCGTCTGGGGACCACCCAGGACTATTACTTTTTTCTTTTTTTGTACTGGGGATTGAACTTCTGGACATTTACACTCTGAGCCACATCCCAGCCCTATTTTGTATTTTATTTAGAGACAGGATCTCACTGAGTTGCTTAGCACTTCACTGTTGCTGAGGTTAGCTTTGAACTTGTGATCCTCCTGCCTCAGGCTCCCAAGCGGCTGGGATTACAGGTGTGCACCACTATGCACGGCCCCCATTCAGGACTTGCAGCTTTAACCACATAGGACTTTCCATAGTGGAGGGAATGAAGAGTGCACAGTTTTCTTGGCCAAGGGAATCTTAGTGATGCTCAGTCAAAAGAGATGCCATGGGGGATGGGATCGTGGCTCAGTGGTAGAGCGCTTGCCTTGCATGTGTGAGGCCCTGGGTTCGATCCTCAGTAACACACACAAATAAATACATTAAAGGTCTATCAACAACTAAAAAATATTGAGAGAGAGAGAGAGAGAGAGAGAGAGAGAGAGAGAGAGAGCTGCCACGGTGAGACACAGAGGAATCACCCAGCAGAGGCAGAGGACAGGACTGACCCTGGGGGCCTCCTTCTAGCCAGGCCAGCTTCAGGTCAGATGGCTCTGCTGCTTCTTTATTCAAGCAGAATAAAAATTCCTAGAAAAAGTAAGTCTCCCAACTGTCCCTCCGTCCCCCATCCTCCTGCCATCTCTCTGCCCCAGAGGCCAGGCTGTTGACTAGTCTCAGGCGTATTTAGATAGATAGACAGATAGACAGATGTGTAGAGCTGGACACGATGGCACACACCTTGTAAACCCAACTACTCAGGAGGCTGAGGCAACTTCGAGGCCAGCCTGAGCAACACAGGGAGAACCCATTTCAAAATAAAAATTTTAAAAAGGGTTGGGGAAGACCCAGAGACAAACCCACATAATTACATTTGTATTAGATAAAGGCGCCAAAAACATGCATTGGAGAAAAGATAGCATCTTCAATAAATGGTGCTGGGAAAACTGGAAATCCATATGCAACAAAATGAGATTAAACCCCTATCTCTCACCATGCACAAAACTCAAAGTGGATCAAGGACCTAGGAATTAAACCAGAGACTTCAAAGTAGGCCCAATCATCAACATAAGACTCATATAGCGCAAAAATTACAATCAAGACTCAATAAATGGGATGAATTCAAACTAAAATGCTTTCTTCTCTGCAAAAGAAACAATCAGTGAGGTGAATAGGGAGCCTACAGAATGGGAGCAAATTTTCACCACACACACATCAGATAGAGCACTAACCTCTAGGATATATAAAGAACTCAAAAATCTTACCACCAAAAAAACAAATAACCCAATCAATGGGCCAAGGAATTGAACAGATACTTCTCAGAAGGTGATATACAATCAGTCAACAAATACATGAAAAAGTGTTCAACATCTCTAGCAATTAGAGAAATGCAAATCAAAACTACTTTAAGATTTTATCTCATTCCAGTCAGAATGGCAGCTATTAAGAACACAAACAACAATAAGTGTTGGTGAGGATGTGAGAAAAGGCACACTCACACATTGCTGGTGGGACTGCAAATTGGTGCAGCCAATATGGAAAGCAGTGTGGAGAATCCTTGGAAAACTGGGAATGGAACCATCATGTGACTCAGCTATCCCACTCCTAGGTCTATACCCAAAGGACTTAAAAACAGCATGCTACAAGGACACAGCCACATCCATGTTTATAGCAGCACAATTCACAATAGCTACACTGTGGAACCAACCTAGATGCTCTTTTGAGGTGAATGGATAAAGAAAATGTGGTATATATTCACAATGGAATATTACTCTGCATTAAAAGAGATTAAAATCATGACATTTTCAAGTAAATGCATGGAGTTGAATATAATGCTGCATTAAGTAAGCCAATCCCCCCCAAAAAAACAGATGCTGAATGTTTACTCTGATATAAGCAGGCTGATTCATAATGGGGTTGGAATGGGGAGCATGGGTAGATTAGATGAACTCTAGATAGGGCAAAGGGGAGAGAGGGAAAAGAAGGGATTATGGGGGTGGAAAGACAGTGGAATGAGGTGGACATCAATACTCTAAGTACATGCATGAAGACACGAATGGTGTGACTCTACATTGTGTACAACCAGAAATATGAAAAATTGTGTTATATGTGTGTAATATGAATTGTAATGCATCTTGCTATCATATGTAACAAATTAGAATAAAATTTTCAAAAAGGGTTGGGGATGTATCTCCATGGTAAAGCACCCCTGGGTTCAATCTCCAGTACTGTTAAAAAAAAGAGAGGCATCTACATGTATATGTGTGTGTAACATGCACGCGCGTGCACACACACACATATGCATATACTGCATTTGTTGGGAAGCTTTTGGCTACAAGTACAAAAACAACCTACAAATGTGTGATGGACTTCTCAGCAAGAGAGGAGATAATAGATGCCCGGATTGCCTGTCCAGAAGCTGTCTAATAGGAACCTCAATTTTTTTATTTGAACTTTTGCTTTCTGATTCCCCCAAACTGATTTTTTTTCATTTTCTAAACAACTGGTTGCTTAAGCCAAAAAAAAAAAAAAAGAAAGAAAGAAAAACCACATTCAAATCACTTTGGATTTCTCTCTTTCACTCACTTTTCACATCCGATCACTCAGCTGGCCCAGCTTTCCTGCAAATGTGGAAGTAGATCAACCCTAAAGAAACGAAGCTTACAAGCTTACGCCAGGACTTCAACTGGTGAGAGCTGCCAAAGCCCTAGCCAAGTGTCCTCAGGGTCATAGGCTCCCCCAGCCCCCCATAGAGGTAAGGTCCTGCAGCTGCAAGCAGACCACTCCCCGACTGCCCCGCACTCCCAGGACAGGTGTCAGGTGGCACTGGGGGGCCATGGGCAGTGTCACCTAAGGGGAAGCTGAAGTGGGGAATCCATCTCATTCAGTTCCGTGGGAGGGGATCATGTCGCTCACGATCTCTTCGGTATTGTTCATTGTCCTGGTGTAGAGGTGACTTGCAGAACACTCCTGCTGCACATGGTGCTCACTCACCCAGTGTCAGGATTCACAAGTCTCACTGCTACGATGGCCAGAGCAAAGGAAGGACAGAATCTGGTTCTCTGGATTTACATGCCCCTGAGTGCATCCATGGGGACTCCTTGACAGCCCAAGTACTTATGTGGAAATCATGCACATATAGGTCACGTGTGGCTCTGTGCCTGCTGCCCAGAGCATCCCAACAGCACTCACAGACCCCAAAAGTGTTCGGGGAAGGAGATGTACAGCTGGGCGTGCCTCTGAAGAGGGGGACATCAGTCCCCGAGAGGGACCAACTTATTTTTCCTACATATTTTTATTGTCCTTGAATTTTGTTTATCTTGGGCCAGTTTTCACCATTTCAAAACTAGGTAATAAAACTTCAAAAGACAGTGGAACGATTGGGTTTTACATTTCTTTTAAGTGTGTGAAAGAAATCCATTCAATCTGGCAAGACTGGCTCTTGCTGAAATAGCCTCAGAAACCTGGGAAAGTAAGAAGGCAGTGTCCTTGGCAGGTTCACTCACCAAGGGGTGGAGACAATGACGTGGCACTTGCATCTCAGAATCAAGGGACATTCAGAATTCTTTCTGCCTGCTCCTTACCTCCCATCCCATAGACTCCCCCAGCCCAGCCTGACATTTCAAAGGATTTCCAGGACGGGACCTGGCGCCACTGCACCTCCCCAAGGGTCTGAATGCCTACTTTCAATGTGACAGGCGGGACTCCTCTTCAAAGGCTGTAGAGAAAATGTGACCAGCAGCTAAGGGACCTCAAAGACAGTGTTGTCAGTTGTTTTACAAGTCAGGAGGCACAGGTCCTGGGAGGAGGAAGGGCTTTGTCAAGGTCACTCAGAGTTCATTGGTGGCAGGATAGGAGTCACCAAGCCTTTTCCTGCTCAAAGTGCCTCCCTGATCCTCAGAATGGGGGCACCAGGCGATCCCCTAAGAAAAAGGAACTAGACACCCATGGAGTCAGCCCACCCAAGTTCAAGTTCTCAGTCATCCATCTCCTAGTTTGGTGGCTTTGGGCAAATTGCATCATGACAAAAGAAAAACAAGATTCATGTCAGGACTGTTTCCTTGTCAGGAGCCTGTTTCCTTGTCTACAAAATAAAGATCTCGTAGGGCTGGCCTAAGGGTTGTCATGAGGATTGGTATCACAAGTCCATAATCTTTGGGCAGAAGTCATTGTTTCCAAATTTAGACATGTTTAGATTTCAGAGGGGGGGGTGAGGTTTATGATCCTACCGTGTTCCATCACCATTTCTGTGACTCGTGATTATTCAAACTAGGGCTCCACGAGAGTCCAAGTAGCCTCAGAGCAGCCCGGGATTTGTCCTAGAATGAGTCGTAGCATCAGACTTGGTGGAAGCTGTTGGTTTTCATAGTCTTTTTTGGGCTTCAGAATTGAGGGATTGTAATAAAAAATGACAGCCGATCTTCACTGTGCGGTTCCCTGGAGCTTGGCACCTCGTGGGTGAACTTGCTGAATCCACAGAACAAACCCACGTAGTGGATCCTAGTGCAGCCCCCACGAGGCAGGAGAACCCGCGAGCAGGGCCAAGGGATGCACCTGGGCAGCATGGGGTTAAGTGAGATCATGATGTGAACTGCCAGTGACAGCACCCAGCCCATGAGGACAGCGCCACAAACCCTGGCTGTCATTCCCCTTGTTCAGCATCCATTTATGTTAAAAACATTAGAAAAACTAAGGATAACAGGAACTTACCTTGACATTGTAAAAGCTATCTATGCTAAGCCTCAGGCTAGCATTATTCTGAATGGAGAAAAGTTGAAGGCATTCCCTCTAAAATCTGGAACAAGACAGGGATGCCTTCTATCGCCACTCCTATTTAATTTAGTCCTTGAAATATTAGCCAGAGCAATTAGACAGACAAAATAAATTAAAGGCATAAAAATAGGAAAAGAAGAACTTAAATTATCACTATTTGCGGGCGACATGATTCTATACCTAGAAGACCCAAAAGGGTCTACAAAGAAACTACTAGAACTAATAAATGAATTAAGCAAAGTGGCAGGATATAAAATCAACATGCATAAATCAAAGGCATTTCTGTATATCAGCGACAAAAGTTCTGAAACGGAAATGAGGAAAAACACTCCATTTACAATATCCTCAAAAAAATAAAATACTTGGGAATCAACCTAACAAAAGAGGTGAAAGATTTATACAATGAAAACTACAGAACCCTAAAGAGAGAAGTAGAAGAAGATCTTAGAAGATGGAAAAATATACCCTGTACATGGACAGAACTAACATCATCAAAATGGCGATATTACCAAAAGTTCTCTATAGGTTTAATGCAATGCCAATCAAAATCCCAACGGCATTTCTTGTAGAAATAGATAAAGCAATCATGAAATTCATATGGAAAAATAAAAGACCCAGAATAGCAAAAGCAATTCTAAGCAGGAAGTGTGAATCATGCGGTATAGCGATACCAGATTTCAAACTATATTACAGAGCAACAGTGACAAAAACAGCATGGTACTGGTACCAAAACAGGCGGGTGGACCAATGGTATAGAATAGAGGACACAGAGACTAATCCACAAAGTTACAAATATCTTATATTTGATAAAGGGGCTAAAAGCATGCAATGGAGGAAAGATAGCATCTTCAACAAATGGTGTTGGGAAAACTGGAAATCCATATGCAACAAAATGAAACTGAATCCCTTTCTCTTGACATTCACAAAAGTTAACTCAAAATGGATCAAGGAGCTTGATATCAAATCAGAGACTCTGATCTGATAGAAGAAAAAGTTGGCTCCGATCTACATATTGTGGGGTCGGGCTCCAAATTCCTTAATAGGACACCCATAGCACAAGATTTAATAACAAGAATCAACAAATGGGACTTACTTAAACTAAAAAGTTTTTTTCTCAGCAAGAGAAACAATAAGAGAGGTAAATAGGGAGCCTAAATCCTGGGAACAAATTTTTACTTCTCACACTTCAGATAGAGCCCTAATATCCAGAGTATACAAAAAACTCAAAAAATTAGACAATAAGATAACAAATAACCCAATCAACAAATGGGCCAAGGACCTGAACAGACACTTCTCAGAGGAGGATATACAATCAATCAACAAGTACATGAAAAAATGCTCACCATCTCTAGCAGTCAGAGAAATGCAAATCAAAACCACCCTAAGACACCATCTCACTCCAGTAAGATTGGCAGCCACCATGAAGTCAAACAACAACAAGTGCTGGTGAGGATGTGGAGAAAAGGGTACACTTGTACATTGCTGGTGGGACTGCAAATTGGTGCGGCCAATTTGGAAAGCAGTATGGAGATTCCTGGGAAAGCTGGGAATGGAACCACCATTTGACCCTGCTATTGCCCTTCTTGGACTATTCCCTGCAGACCTTAAAAGAGCATGCTACAGGGATGCTGCTACATCGATGTTCATAGCAGCAGCACAATTCACAACAACTAGACTGTGGAACCAACCCAGATGCCCTTCAATAGATGAATGGATAAAAAAAATGTGGCATTTATACACCATGGAATATTACGCAGCACTAAAAAATGACAAAATCATGGAATTTGCAGGGAAATCGATGGCACTAGAACAGATTATGCTTAGTGAAGCTAGCCAATCCCTAAAAAACAAATACCAAATATCTTCTTCGATATAATGAGAACAACTATGAACAGAGCAGGGAGGAAGAGCAGGAAGAAAAGATTAACATTAAACAGAGACATGAGATGGGAGGGAAAGGGAGAGAAAAGGGAAATTGCATGGAAATGAAAGGAGACCCTCATTGCTATACAAAATTACATATAAGAGGTTGTGAGGGGAATGGGAAAATAAACAAGGAGAGAAATGAATTACAGTAGATGGGGTAGAGAGAGAAGATGGGAGGGGAGGGGAGGGAGGATAGTAGGGAATAGGAAAGGTAGCAGAATACAACAATTACTAATATGGCATTATGTAAAATTGTGGATGTGTAAACGACGTGATTCTGCAATCTGCATTTGGGGTAAAATTGGGAGTTCATAACCCACTTCAATCTAATGTATGAAATATGATATGTCAAGAGCTTTGTAATGTTGTGAACAACCAATAAAAAAACAGAAAAAAAACTCTTCTGTGTTTCACATTCAATTGTTTTATTTCATTCATTGATTCATATAATAAATATCGTTTGAGCAAAACCTCATATTTGGTCATGACCAGAGAAAGCTGGACTTTAGAGAGGAGGGCTGCAAGAAAGTCATGAGATCCAGGAAGAGCAGCAGTGAACACTCACATGGTGTGTCTGAGTAGGCTGGGGCGGGGGGAATCTCTTGGCTTAAGTATTAAAACTAACATTAATTGTTTTTCAGATGTGGGAAGGGAAGCCACACCACAGAGGCTTATGTCATGCAATAGTAAGTAAGTCTTGGGCTCTAAATTCTAAGTACTTTGGCTTTAACAGGCCATGCTAAAACAGGATTCTATAAAACTGCACTTTTCATCCTGATTTTAGCTTGAGAGCCCATGGTCACAGGTCCTCTGCACTTCCACAAGTGACACCCTAACTATTTCACTAAGGTTCAGATCTGTGGGTCCCTGCTGTTACAAGATTTTCCCCTTCAGAATTATAGGGAGGTTCAGAAACTTGGTCCATGCACTGGGACAAAGAAAGTGCCTTGGGCATCTGGGGAAAGTTGCCCTTTGCCGACCTCATGGAAGCATTTTGCATTGTTGCTGAATGTGTGTCCTCCTTCTGGACACCAGGCTGGAGGAGGTAGGGAGGAAAAGGGTATGGGTTCCCTGCCAGTAGCGCTTTGGCTCTTCTGTCTGGGAGAACATTCTCCCTAGACACTAATGCCCAAATCTTACTGGACAGAGTAAGCCAATGACCCTCACTTGTTACAGAGGGGCTGGCCTTACCATTCTGCCTCTAATCCAGGGAGGCAAGGAACAGGCAGGAGTAAGTGGCTTTGGAAAGCCCCATCCTTTTTTTGCTGCAGCAGCTTGCCATTAGGGTTTGGGAAGGCACCATATGAGGCCAATCTATCTATCCCAGAGGTAGACAAATTGAGAATGAGGATCTCAGAAAACAAAAAATTCAACTTAAAATAATGCATTATATTTTGAACACTGAATGCTTGACAGTACATTTCATATCTCATCTCCTGGTACTTGCAAATGCTAGTCAACACTCAGAGGGAAAATTCATGTTTCTCATGTCAAATATCCTTGCAGCTCACATCTCCTCCTGTTGTGAACAGTTAAACTGATCCCTATGAGGACAGTCTGCTCACACTATAATCTTCTGTGACACTAAACCTTAATCTGTCTTAAAATTTTCTATTGTTTTTCACTAAAATATTCTCCTGGAACTTTTAAGTGCACATTCATTTCCATGGATGAGGATAAATTGCATGATCAGAGGTCCTCCAGCCAATGCTGACGTGCCTGCCCAGCCCAAGTCCAAGGTAATCACTCAGATTACTTGTTGCCATCTATCTAGCTAATTCAATGTCACTATTCTTCCTCTGGTCTAAGAGAATTTACCCTTTCCTAAAATGAGCTTTATCTCATATTAAGATATGAGGGGGGATAGCCCATGTGGGGGAAGTTGGCATCACTGAGGCCCACCCTTCTGCTGCCAGGCTTCCAATAAAGGGGCCATCAAAGCCTTGCATTAGAAGAGAAAGCCCACTTTTAAAAAGTGGCTGCAACCTGCTACTTAATAAATGAAAATCATGATGATTTGACTTTGCAAATGGTGGCCTTCTCTAAATACCCTGTTCTGCCTTCAAGTTTATCCTCCAACCCCACCACTGACCTATTCTTGGCCTAAATCTTACTTGCCATCCAAATGACAGTTTTGTTGTCACATCCTTCTGCAGGCCTTCTCTGTCCCCGTGGCTGGAACCCCCACTCATCCGGAGCATCCTGTAGAGTAGATACAGCTGTACCTCTTTCAAGTACAAATGGAATGTAAGCAGCCTGTGACCAGAGGTCTCTGTAGCCAAGTGCAGAAAAGCAGAAGGGAGAAGGGAAAATCAGTTTTAACAATACATCTTGTCTGACCAAACAGCGTTGGCCCTCCATACTTGTGGTTTCTGCAACTAAGTTAGGATTAAAAAATATTCAGGGAAAAAATGGCATATTTATTGAACATGTGCAGATTTTTTTCTTATTATTATTCCCTAATCAATGCAATATAATATGTAAATATATAATAACATAATATTAATTTATAATGGGTATTATAAATCTAAAGGAAATTTAAACATACAGGAGGATATGCATAGTTTATGTCCAAATACTTTTATATAAAAGATAGAAGCATTCCCAGATTTTTAGTTTGGGATGAGTCCTGGAGCCAATCTCCTTCAGATACAGAGGGATGACTATATTCAAAGTAATGTGATTGGATACAATCAGCATGAAAAAATAGCACTGGGAATTTTACATCCTTTGTGTAATTCCAGTGAGTGTTTTATACTCATAGCATATCTCAGTTAACACTATTTAACACTACTCAGTTAACACTACTTCAGGTGCTGGGCAGCTACATATGGTCCATGGCACCTGTACCACATGGCCTACTTGGAGTACATTTGTGCTTCTAACCCACTACCCTCAAGAGTGGGGTTAGACTTATCCTTCACTACTGTACCTCTAACAGCTTCCTAAAGCCGCTGCTCAGCCGCGGGGGCGACGGGGTCGGGTGGCGAGCGAGCGCGCGGGTCTTTTGCGATGGTGCCGGCGGCGCTGGTCCCGCCCCTCCGCCCCTGTGCGACCGCCCGCTCCGCCCCCGTCGCTGCGCTGGCCCCGGGCCGCGCGGCCCCGCCCACTTCATGTGGCCCGGCCCGCCGCGGCTGTCGGCTGGGATAGGCGAGGCGGCGGTGGCGGCCCGCGAGGCTCGGGAGGCGGCGGCCGAGGCCCAGGCGGCGGCGCACGGGAGCCGCAGGAGCAGGCCCGGCCCTCGAGCGGCCGCCCGGCTGCAGCATGTGCGCCCGCCGGGGGCTGCTGTGGCTGCCGCGCCGCTCGCCGCTCGCCACGCTCTTCTTCTTCTCGCTCTCGTCCTCGCTGCTCTACTCCGTCTACGTGGCGCCCGGCAAAGGTAGGAGGGGGCCTCCGGGGACCCGACCCCGACCCGAGCCGGCGCGCCTGAGGCCGCCGCACCTTCCCGCCCGTTGCACCGGGCCCCGGGGCCCCGCCCGCCGCGCCGCGGACCCCTTCCCCCCCCCCCCCCGCGCCGCGGACCCCTTCCCCCCCCCCCCCCGCGCCGCGGACCCCTTCCCCCCCCCCCGCGCCGCGGACCCCTTCCCCGCCCCCCGCGCCGCGGACCCCTTCCCCCCCCCCCCGCGCCGCGGACCCCTTCCCCCCCCCCCGCGCCGCGGACCCCTTCCCCCCCCCCCCCCCCGCCCCGGCGCGGCTCCCGGCATTCGGCGCACCGACCTGGCGCCGGCGGCAGCGCCCCGCCGCCCGCGCATCCTGCCCCGGCGCCGGAGCCCCCTGCCCGCCCGAGCCGCGCTCCCGCGCCGGGTCTCCGGTTCCCCGGTCCCCGGGTCCCGCCGACCCCTGGCCCGCCCGCGCTGCCCACTCCCCCGCAGCGTCGTACCGCCTCTGGCCCCCGAGTCCGAGCCCAGGGAAGCGGGGTATCCGCGCCCTCCTTTCTTCCACTCGCCGGCTCCCAGCCTTGCGGGCGGGGAGGAGGCGGCTCCTCGTGTCAGCCAGCCGGTGCCTGCTTTGGGGACCGAGGGGAAGTTTGAATTGGCCCCAGAGGAGGGACTGTGAGTAGGGTCTCCGGGAACCGCTGCCAGGTGGAAGTGGCGGGAGCGTGGTGAAGTCAGGGAAGGGGACTGGTTCTTCTCAGAGGCTCGTCCTCCAAGGAAGACAGCCCCGAGGAGCGCACCCCGCCCGCACGCACTGTGAGAACCCAGCAAGCGGAGGACAGAGGACATCCAGGTCAAACCTGGATCCCAGCCCCTGCCCGGGATGACCTTGGGCAGGTGACCGAGCCTCAGCTTTTCTTCTCTGTAAAATGGGGGTACAAACCCCAACCCATAAAGATTTAAGGGTGGAAGTAGGTAAATGCTTTTTAAAGCTATTATCACTATACCTGGTGCATGAGAGTTTTCAAAATAAGTAAAAACATTGATTATGTGTAAGTTTCAGAAAAGAAGGGAGTAGGTGGAAGATTTAAAGAATATCTTTACCTGTCTTGGCATCACCATGGAACTCAGATAAAACCTCAGTATTGGGCGAAAAATGAGCAGAAGATGCTGTTGGGGGGTGAGGCAAGGACACTAAATTCTGCTAAAAAATTCTGATTATTTGGGTGTCAGAGATGATGGTTTAGCTATAGGGAAAATGCCTTTTAGTATTGTAGTAGTAATGAGTGCCATTGTCTGTTGACTGCCAATACTGAACTAGCAGAACAGAGAAATTTCCAGATAGAGTAGGAGATTCTCTCCTGATTATTTAAAGAAGCATATTTTCCCTTGATGGTTAATATTGATGTTTGGTACTGTGAACTGGATCTGGGAAGCTGGAACAGGCAGCATGAGATTACCCTAACCATTTATTTACCCAGTGTAAATGCATCCCTCTAGGGAGGTAGAATATGTGGCTTGTTGGCAATGAATGATTAGATGGTAAAAAGATAGGGATTCTGGCAGAGCAAGAATAGATGACTAATTAGTGGAATTAATTGAGAAAATAATTCATTAGCATACTGGATATTAGATTTCTTAAAAGTGGATCCAAAGTGATGGGTTTGGACCCAGAGGCAGTGGTAGAGCCATTCTCCCCCTCCATTTGTGAAAGTGACAGGTATTTCTGGTCTGGTTCCATAAGTCAGCTGTATCTAAAGGGGAGACTGTGTCCCATGGAGGAGATAATCACCCTTTTGATTGGAAAGGTTTGGAGCCAAATTCTTCTACAGAGTTGAAAATTAGGATTAAAAATCCAAGGTCAAATATTTTCTCTGATCTGTAGAAGCTAAGCCACAATGGGAGAGGGGGGTGAGGGGGAAACTAGAAGTTCTGTAGATCAGACAGAGCCCACGGATGAGCTGCCAATTAGCAGTGCATCCAGTCCC